>NC_069504.1:50758829-51051329 GCF_027579735.1 Bombina bombina | reverse complement strand
AAGTCCTTCTTTTGACCCATTTTGCCAAAGGAAAGGAAGTTGCCTAATAATTATTCACACCTGATATAGGGTGTTGATGTCATTAGACCACACCCCTTCTCATTACAGAGATGCACATCACCTAATATGCTTAATTGTTAGTAGGCTTTCGAGCCTATACAGCTTGGAGTAAGACAACATGCATAAAGAGGATGATGTGGTCAAAATACTCATTTGCCTAATAATTCTGCACTCCATGTATACACATAGTAACACATAAATATATATGTATATACACATAGTAACTAGTGATGTTGCAAATCTAAAATTTTGCGTTCGCGAACAGCGAACGCGGACTTCCGCAAAAGTTTGCGAACGGGCAAACCGGGCGAACCGCCATTGACTTCAATAGGCAGGCGAATTTTAAGACCCACAGGGACTCTTTCTGGCCACAAAAGTGATGGAAAAGTTTTTTCAAGGGGACTAACACCAGGACTTTGGCATGCCGGAGGGGGATCCATGGCAAAACTCCCATGGAAAATTACATAGTCTGTTTTTAATCCATAAAGGGCATAAATCACCTAAAATTCCTAAATTGTTTGGAATAACGTGCTTTAAAACATCAGGTATGATGTTGTATCGTTCAGGTAGCGTAAGGGTTACGCCCGCTTCACAGTGACAGACCAAACTCCCCGTTTAACGCACCGCAAACAACCGCAAACAGTCCATTTGCACAACCACAAACTCCCCATTTGCACAAGGTTGGATACCAATGTCCTGTTCCTTGTCCTCACTGATGTCACTGTGTGTGCAATCACTTCCTGGGGTAACAGAACATGCTCTACCCACAAGATGCTCCTATTATATTACTGCACTGAGGATGCTGCCTGTATCTGTGTGTCCTGCTCCCTGACTGGAGAGCACAGGGGACACCAGGTCGTGCTGCTGAATGAGGCTTCTGAGAAGAAGAAAAAGAAACTGAGAAATGTTCTGCAGAAACTGACCACAAAGAGAGAGAAGACTGAGAAAAGAGTCCAGAGTCTGCAGAAGCACAGGAGAGGGGTGCAAGAGAAAGCAGCTGGTGTAACACTAGCAGACTGATGTTTTACAGTCAAAAAAGTTTTTTTTTACAAAATTTACACTACTGTTACAACAGATATGTGTGGTGACACTAGTTGGCAAGTGGGCCTGGCACACACGCTGGCAGGCAGGCAACTGCTATTAGATTACACTAGCAGACTGATATTTCACAGTCAAAAAAGTTTTTTTTTTAAATTTACACTACTGTTACAACAGATATGAGTGGTGGCACTAGTTGGCAAGTGGGCCTGGCACACACGCTGGCAGTCAGGGAACTGCAATTAGATTACACTAGCAGACTGATGTTTCACAGTCAAAAAAGTTTTTTTTTTTTAAATTTACACTACTGTTACAACAGATATGAGTGGTGGCACTAGTTGGCAAGTGGGTCTGGCACACACGCTGGCAGGCAGGCAACTGCAATTAGATTACACTAGCAGACTGATGTTTCACAGTCAAAAAAGTTTTTTTTTTTTAAAAATTACACTACTGTTACAACAGATATGAGTGGTGGCACTAGTTGGCAAGTGGGCCTGGCACACATGCTGGCAGGCAGGCAACTGCAATTAGATTACACTAGCAGACTGATGTTTCACAGTCAAAAAAGTTTTTTTTTTTTAAATTTACACTACTGTTACAATAGATATGAGTGGTGGCACTAGTTGGCAAGTGGGCCTGGCACACACGCTGGCAGGCAGGCAGGCAACTGCAATTAGATTACACTAGCAGACTGATGTTTCACAGTCAAAAAAGTTTTTTTTTTACAAAATTTACACTACTGTTACAACAGATATGAGTGGTGGCACTTAGCAAGTGGGCCTGGCACACACACTGGCAGGCAGGCAACTGCAATTAGATTACACTAGCAGACTGATGTTTCACAGTCAAAAAAGTTTTTTTTTGTAAAAATTTACACTACTGTTACAACAGATATGAGTGGTGGCACTAGTTGGCAAGTGGGCCTGGCACACACGCTGGCAGGCAACTGCTTATAGATTACACTAGCAGACTGATGTTTCACAGTCAAAAAAGTTTTTTTTTACAAAATTTACACTACTGTTACAACAGATATGAGTTGTGGCACTGCAGGCAGGCAACTGCAATTAGATTCAATTAGATTACACTAGCAGACTGATGTTTCACAGTCAAAATTACACAGGCAAAAAAAAAGAAGATGTTCTAGCCCTAAAAATGGCTTTTGGGGTGCTGTCCTTACAGCTGAGATCAGATGAGTCCTTCAGGACTGTAGTGGACACTGAATACACTAGCCTAGCTATCAATTTCCCTATAAAATTAGCAGCAGCTGCACTATCCCTCCTGTCACTAAGAATGAAGAATCAGAATGAATCTAAAATGGCTGCTGTCCAGGAGCTGGGAGGGTCTGGGAGGGTGTGTCTGCTGCTGATTGGCTGAAATGTGTCTGCAGACTGTGAGATACAGGGTCAAAGTTTACTCAATGATGACGAATAGAGGGCGGATCGAACATCGCATATGTTCGCCCGCCGCGGCGAACGCGAACAAGCTATGTACATAAATATATATGTATATACACATATTAACACATAAATATTTATGTATATACACATATTAACACATAAATACATATGCATATACATATATTAACACATACATATTTATGTATATACACATATTAACACATAAATATATATGTATATAAACACAGTAACACATAAATATATATATATATACACATAGTAACACATAAATATACATGTATATACACATATTAACACATAAATATATATGCATATACATATATTAACACATAAATATATATGTATATACACATAGTAACACATAAATATATATGTATATACACATAGTAACACATAAATATATATATGTATATACACATAGTAACACATAAATATATATGTATATACACATAGTAACACATAAATATATATGTATATACACATAGTAACACATAAATATATATGTATATACACATAGTAACACATAAATATATATATGTATATACACATAGTAACACATAAATATATATGTATATACACATAGTAACACATAAATATATATGTATATACACATAGTAACACATAAATATATATATGTATATACACATAGTAACACATAAATATATATGTATATACACATAGTAACACATAAATATATATGTATGTACACATATTAACACATAAATATATATGTATATACACATAGTAACACATAAATATATATGTATATACACATAGTAACACATAAATATATATGTATGTACACATATTAACACATAAATATATATGTATATACACATACTAACACATAAATATATCTGTATATACACATAGTAACACATAAATATATATGTATATACACATAATAACACATAAATATATATGTATATACACATACTAACACATAAATATATATGTATATACACATAAACACATAAATATATATGTATATAAGCGTATGCATATATATTATTAATTTACAGGGAACACACAGTTCCCATAGACCACAATGTAAAGTTCCCACCAACTGTAGCCCCCCTATTGCAGTTATTTTATTAAAATACACTACACTGTATTTTGGGTGAATTTGGTGGTTATTTATAAAATTAACCAGAGATCTTTTGTCAGCTGATACTGGATATCTTTGAGCCCTTATATTTTTTTGGGCAAACTTTGTAATAATTTGTATCAGATAGTGTTATTATAATTGTAACTGTACTTTGTAATGTGTTTTTTGACACTTTTTCGTTTCCAGAGCCCTGAGAATGCGGTAATCATTCTAGTTTAAATCACGATTGCGCCCAAGCAATCACATTTACTTTCAACTTGTAATAAGAGCGGAAAACCCAACGCGCGCAAACACCAGCGATATACCCCTTATCGCTCGCATGTAACTGTTAGCCCTCCACTAGTAATCTGGCCCTAAATATTTAAAATATAGACGGCTAGATTTGGAGTTTTGTCGGTAACGACCCGAAAAACTAACGCCCGCGTTTTACTGGCCGCACCATAAAAATAACTCTGGTATCGAGAGTCCACATAAAGGCTGCGTTAGGCTCCAAAAAAGGAGCGTAGAGCATTTTTAACGCAGCTTCAACTCTCGATACCAGAGTTGCTTACGGACGCGGCCAGCCTCAAAAACGTGCTCGTGCACGATTCTCCCATAGGAAACAATGGGGCTGTTTGAGCTGAAAAAAACCCTAACACCTGCAAAAAAGCCGCGTTCAGCTCCTAACGCAGCCCCATTGTTTGCTATGCGGTAACCCTTCCGACGTCTGCACTTAACACTCTAACATGTACCCCGAGTCTAAACACCCCTAACCTTACACTTATTAACCCCTAATCTGCCGCCCCCGCTATCGCTGACCCCTGCATATTATTTTTAACCCCTAATCTGCCGCTCCGTAAACCGCCGCTACTTACATTATCCTTATGTACCCCTAATCTGCTGCCCCTAACACCGCCGACCCCTATATTATATTTATTAACCCCTAATCTGCCCCCCACAACGTCACCTCCATCTGCCTACACTTATTAACCCCTAATCTGCCGAGCGGACCGCACCGCTATTATAATAAAGTTATTAACCCCTAATCCGCCTCACTAACCCTATCATAAATAGTATTAACCCCTAATCTGCCCTCCCTAACATCGCCGACACCTAACTTCAAACATTAACCCCTAATCTGCCGACCGAATCTCGCCGCTATTCTAATAAATGTATTAACCCCTAAAGCTAAGTCTAACCCTAATACTAACACCCCCCTAAGTTAAATATAATTGAAATCTAACAAAATTAATTAAATCTTATTAAATAAATTATTCCTATTTAAAGCTAAATACTTACCTGTAAAATAAACCCTAATATAGCTACAATAAAAATTATAATTATATTATAGCTATTTTAGGATTTATATTTATTTTACAGGTAACTTTGTATTTATTTTAACCAGGTACAATAGCTATTAAATAGTTAAGAACTATTTAATAGCTAAAATAGTTAAAATAATTACAAATTTACCTGTAAAAGAAATCCTAACCTAAGTTACAAATAAACCTAACACTAGACTATCAATAAATTAATTAAATAAACTACCTACAATTACCTACAATTAACCTAACACTACACTATCAATAAATTAATTAAATACAATTGCTACAAATAAATACAATTAAATAAACTAGCTAAAGTACAAAAAATAAAAAAGAACTAAGTTGCAAAAAATAAAAAAATATTTACAAACATAAGAAAAATATTACAACAATTTTAAACTAATTACACCTACTCTAAACCCCCTAATAAAATAACAAAGCCCCCCAAAATAAAAAAATGCCCTACCCTATTCTAAATTACTACAGTTCAAAGCTCTTTTACCTTACCAGCCCTGAACAGGGCCATTTGCGGGGCATGCCCCAAGAAGTTCAGCTCTTTTGCCTGTAAAAAAAAACATACAATACCCAAGCCCCCCAACATTACAACCCACCACCCACATACCCCTAATCTAACCCAAACCCCCCTTAAATAAACCTAACACTAAGCCCCTGAAGATCATCCTACCTTGTCTTCACCATACCAGGTTCACCGATCGGTCCAGAAGAGCTCCTCCGATGTCCTGATCCAAGCCCAAGCGGGGGGCTGAAGAGGTCCATGATCCGGCTGAAGTCTTCATCCAAGCGGGGCAGAAGAGTTTTTCCATCGGATTGAAGTCTTCATCCAAGCGGCATCCATCCGGAGCGAAGCGGCAGCATCCTGAAGACCTCCACCGCGGAACATCCATCCTGGCCGACGACTGAACGACGAATGACGGTTCCTTTAAATGACGTCATCCAAGATGGCGTCCCTCGAATTCCGATTGGCTGATAGGATTCTATCAGCCATTCGGATTTAAGGTAGGGAAAATCTGATCTGATCTGATCTGAGTTGCAATGGCGGTAAATATGCCATACGCTCCCTTTTTGGAGCCTAACGCAGCCCTTCTGTGAACTCTAAATACCAGCGGTATTTAAAAGGTGCGGAGAAAATAAGCCAGCGTTAGCTATGCGGGTCGTTACCGACAAAACTCTAAATCTAGCCGAATGCTAGCTACAATATAACTAATAGTTACATTGTATCTAGCTTAGGATTTATTTTTATTTTACAGGCAAGTTTGTATTTATTTTTAATAGGTAGAATAGTTATTAAATAGTTATTAACTATTTAATAACTACCTAGCTAAAATAAAGACAACTTTACCTGTAAAATAAAGCCTAACCTTAGTTACACTAACACCTAACACTACACTATAATTAAATTAATTAACTGTTCCGATCAGCCAATAGAATGCGAGCTCAATCTGATTGGCTGATTGGATCAGCCAATCGGATTGAACTTGATTCTGATTGACTGATTCCATCAGCCAATCAGAATATTCCTACCTTAATTCCGATTGGCTGATAGAATCCTATCAGCCAATCGGAATTCGAGGGACGCCATCTTGGATGACGTCATTTAAAGGAACCGTCATTCGTCGTTCAGTCGTCGGCCAGGATGGATGTTCCGCGGTGGAGGTCTTCAGGATGCTGCCGCTTCGCTCCGGATGGATGCCGCTTGGATGAAGACTTCAATCCGATGGAAGAACTCTTCTGCCCCGCTTGGATGAAGACTTCAGCCGGATCATGGACCTCTTCAGCCCCCCACTTGGGCTTGGATCAGGACATCGGAGGAGCTCTTCTGGACCGATCGGTGAACCTGGTATGGTGAAGACAAGGTAGGATGATCTTCAGGGGCTTAGTGTTAGGTTTATTTAAGGGGGGTTTGGGTTAGATTAGGGATATGTGGGTGGTGGGTTGTAATGTTGGGGGGGGGGGTATTGTATGTTTTTTTTTACAGGCAAAAGAGCTGAACTTCTTGGGGCATGCCCCGCAAAGGGCCCTGTTCAGGGCTGGTAAGGTAAAAGAGCTTTTAACTTTAGTAATTTAGAATAGGGTAGGGCATTTTTTATTTTGGGGGGCTTTGTTGTTTTATTAGGGGGCTTAGAGTAGGTGTAATTAGTTTAAAATTGTTGTAATATTTTTCTTATGTTTGTAGATATTTTTTTATTTTTTGTAACTTAGTTCTTTTTTATTTTTTGTACTTTAGCAAGTTTATTTAATTGTATTTATTTGTAGGAATTGTATTTAATTAATTTATTGATAATGTAGTGTTAGGTTAATTGTAGGTAATTGTAGGTAGTTTATTTAATTAATTTATTGATAGTATAGTGTTAGTTTTAATTGTAACTTAGTTTAGGATTTCTTTTACAGGTAAATTTGTAATTATTTTAACTATTTTAGCTATTAAATAGTTCTTAACTATTTAATAGCTATTGTACCTGGTTAAAATAAATACAAAGTTACCTGTAAAATAAATATAAATCCTAAAATAGCTATAATATAAATATAATTTATATTGTAGCTATATTAGGATTTATTTTACAGGTAAGTATTTAGCTTTAAATAGGAATAATTTATTTAATAAGAGTTAATTTATTTCGTTAGATTTAAATTATATTTAACTTAGGGGGGTGTTAGTGTAAGGGTTAGACTTAGCTTTAGGGGTTAATACATTTATTAGAATAGCGGTGAGCTCCGGTCGGCAGATTAGAGGTTAATAATTGAAGTTAGGTGTCGGCGATGTTAGGGAGGGCAGATTAGGGGTTAATACTATTTATTATAGGGTTAGTGAGGCGGATTAGGGGTTAATAACTTTATTATAGTAGCGCTCAGGTCCGCTCGGCAGATTAGGGGTTAATAAGTGTAGGCAGGTGGAGGCGACGTTGTGGGGGGCAGATTAGGGGTTAATAAATATAATATAGGGGTCGGCGGTGTTAGGGGCAGCAGATTAGGGGTACATAAGGATAACGTAGGTGGCGATCGGCAGATTAGGGGTTAAAAAAATTTAATCGAGTGGCGGCGATGTGGGGGGACCTCGGTTTAGGGGTACATAGGTAGTTTATGGGTGTTAGTGTACTTTAGAGTACAGTAGTTAAGAGCTTTATGAACCGGCGTTAGCCCAGAAAGCTCTTAACTACTGACTTTTTTCCTGAGGCTGGAGTTTTTTCGTTAGATGTCTAACGCTCACTTCAGACACGACTCTAAATACCGGAGTTAGGAAGATCCCATTGAAAAGATAGGATACGCAATTGACGTAAGGGGATCTGCGGTATGGAAAAGTCGCGGCTGAAAAGTGAGCGTTAGACCCTATTTTGAGTGACTCTAAATACCGGCGGTAGCCTAAAACCAGCGTTAGGAGCCTCTAACGCTGGTTTTCACGGCTACCGCCAAACTCCAAATCTAGGTCTTAGGAAGCAACACGTGAGATTTCACACAGGTATGGCACAGGTATGATAGGTGTGAAGCTTTGAATTTGAAGTAAATGGAACAAGGCCCCCCGACTTCTTATAGAGGCCATAAAGCAGGTTCACTAACCTAAGATTTTAAATGCTGCAAATTGCAAAAAAACAGCTACATGATTTGCAGCATTTGCAGATTACATCATTTGCTCTGTGGCTTTTATGGAGCATGGGAAAAGCACAAGTTTTACACAAAACCAGATGGGGTTTTTTGGGATTGTCATACTATTGTTACATTTTCTTTGTGCATTTGGGGAGTTTATCTATCAATGGAAAATAACTTTATAATCTGCTTTTCTAACTGATTTGTATTTGTTTCATTCTGTAAGTGCCATGTAAATCCGTGCACTATACATGATACAGCGCATTGCTCATCTATCCGTTACCAGCTATATCATAATAGAGCTGCAAGTCGTAATAACAGGTTCACAGAATAAGCTCTTTCCCTGTAAGTTGTAGTTTGTTTGCAAATAACATCCTGGTGACTAAAAACAACATATAACAGTGACCACATATTATTAGTGACAGCTACTGCGTCTAATGGAAAAAAGCGTTTTACATTTATATTCTAATCTTGTTTCTATTAAAGGGACAGTAACATTTTGTATTCACAGTACTTTTTTTGTTGCTGTGGTACAATAAACTTACATACCAGGGGGGCGATTTATCATCGGTCATGTCCGATAGACATCGATGAATGCCGACAGCATACGCTGTTGGCATTTATCATTGCACAAGCAGTTCTAGTGAACTGCTTGTGCAATGCCGCCCCCTGCAGATTCGCAGCCAATTGGCCACTAGCAGGGGTGTCAATCAGCCAAATCATATGAGATCGGGTGGATTGATGTCCGCAGCCTCAGAGCAGTTAAGGAGCAGCGGTCTTAAGACCACTGCTACATAACTGCTGTTCCCGGCGAGCCTGGCGACTCGCGCGGAAACAGGGGCATTAGGGGCCATTTGGCCTATGGTAAATTGGCCCCTAGGAGAGTTTAAAAAAAAGTTTGCATTAACCACTTGTTTCCTGCGATTGTTTTCCAATATACTAACTCCACTGACTACTTAACAATCAGGACTGGAGTAGACACAGCTAGCTACTGTTATTTTATTAGACTATAGTTTTTATCTGATCATCTTCCTTTAGGGACCTACAGTATATCTGCCAGTGTTGTGCTTGTGAATCTGCAATGATTTAAAAAAAAAAACAATGTATGAGAAACCTAAATCTATAGGGCTAGATTACAAGTGGAGCACAAATCTGCCCGTTTATGGGTGTGCAATAAATAACCAGCCTTTACAAATGCAGCTATGTTGAGATCTTGCAATACATTATATTACATTAAGTATATGCCAATATATTACAAATGAATAGCTGCAAATTGTGCTTCCAACCCTCTAAACTTACCTTTTGAGACCAAACTATTATATATATATTTAATATTAGAGTAATCTATAGACATGTGCAATGCTAAAAAATTAGTTTCGTTTTCTTTCGTTTTCATTAGTTAAATAAATAATTTAGTTTAGGCAAATTAGTTTAGTTAAAGGGACATTAAACCCAAAAATGTTCTTTAATTATTCAGATAGAGAATACAATTTAAAAAAAGTTTCCAATTTACTTCTATTATCAAAGTTGCTTTGTTCTCATGTTATTCTTTGTTGAAGGGATACCTAGGTAGGTAGCACACACGTGCCTGAAGAACTACATGACAGGAAATAGTGCTGCCATCTAGTGTTCCTGCTAATGTATAACATTGTTGCAAAACTGCTGCCATATTGTGCTGTAAACACGTGCACACTCATGAGCTTTACATACCAGCTTTTCAACAAAGCATAACAAGAAAAAAAAAGAAAATTTGATAACAGAAGTAAATTGGAACGTTGTTTAACCTCTTAAGGACATATGACGGAATTTTTCCGTCATAAAACAATTGAGCAAACTGAAAGCTGTGTCCTTAAAGGGTTAAAACTGTATGTTCAGAATTATCAAAGAAAGAATGGGGGTTTTATGTCCCTTTTTTAAGTGTAAAAAAAATTGTTTTGACAAATTAGTTATGTTGTTAAATCGTTTTTTCGGATCCGTTCTATATTCATATGCATTATTCTATTCCGAAATTTAGAATAGAATAATGCATATGAATAAAGAATGGATCCGAAAAAACAAACGGATCTGAAAAAATGATTTAACTTAACATAACTAATATGCCGGCGATTGCAGAAACAAAAATATCTAAAACCGCAGCCGCCACCCACATCGCAGACTATAAATAAAGCTATTAACCCCTAAACCGCCACCTCCCACATAGTCAACACTAATTAAACCTATTAACCCCTAAATCGCCGTGCCCCCACATCGCTGACACTAGCTAAACCTATTAACCCCCAAACTACAGTTCCACGACATCTCCAACATTAACTAAACCTATTAACCCCTAAACCTCAGTTCCCAAATGTCGCCAACACTAATTAAACCTATTAACCCCTAAATCGCCGTGCCCCCACATCGCCGACACTAGCTAAACCTATTAACCCCCAAACTACAGTTCCCCGACATCTCCAACATTAACTAAACCTATTAACCCCTAAACCTCAGTTCCCAAATGTCGCCAACACTAACTAAACCTATTTACCCCTAAACCGCAGTTCCCCCGACATCGCCGACACTAACTAAACCTATTAACTCCTACACCGCCATACACCCACATCACCAACACTATCTAAAACACTAACTTAGCCAATTAACCCCTAAACTGCCGTACACCCACAAGGTCAACACTAACTAAACCTATTAACCCCTAAACCGCTGGCCCCACATCGCAACACCCTAAACTAAACTATATTAATCCCTAATCCTAACACCCCCTAACTTTAACATAATTAAAATAGACCTAAAATAAAGTTACAATTATTAACTAACTACCTATTTAAAAACAAATACAAACTTACCTGTGAAATAAAAATAAAACCTAAGATAGCTACAAAATAACTATTTACTAACTACCTAGTTAAAATAAATACAAACTTACCTGTGAAATAAAAATAAAACCTAAGCTTACATTAATAAAACCTAACATTACTAAAATTAAATTACTAAAAAATTAAAACTGCAATTACAAAAAATAAAAAACACTTGGCTAGATTACGAGTTGTGCGTTAGGCTTAAAAAGCAGCGTTAAGAGGTCCTAATGCTTCTTTTTAACACCCGCTGGTATTACGAGTCTTGCAGATACAGGTGTACCGCTTACTTTTTTGGCCAGACTTGGAAATACCGCAAATCCACTTACGTAAATTGCGTATCCTCTTTTTTTCAATGGGACTTGCATAGCGCCGGTATTACAAGTCTGCCAAAAAGTGAGCGGTACACCCTCTCCTGTCAAGACTGGTACCGCATTTTAAAGTCATAAGTTAAGAGTTTTACACTACAACGCCGTAGCATAAAACTCTTAACTAAAGTGCTAAAAAGTACACTAACACCCATAAACTACCTATTAACCCCTAAACCAAGGCCCTCCCACATCGCAAACACTAAAATAAAATTTTAACCCCTAATCTGCTAAACCGGACATTGCAACCACTATAATAAATATATTAACCCCTAAACCGCCACACTCCCGCCTTTCAAACATTAGTTAAATATTATTAACCCCTAATCTGCCATCCCTAACATCGCCAACACCTACCTACATTTATTAATCCCTAATCTGCCGCCCTCAACGTCGCCGCCACTATACTAAAGTTATTAACCCCTAAATCTAAGTCTAACCCTAACACCCCCTAACTTAAATATAATTAAAAGAAATCGAAACAAAAATTACTATCAATAACTAAATTATTCCTTTTTAAAACGAAATACTTACCTATAAAATAAACCCAATCGGCTAGATTTAGAGTTTGGCGTTAGCCGTCAAAACCAGCGTTAGAGGCTCCTAACACTGGTTTTGGGCTACCGCTGGTATTTAGAGTCAGTCAGGAAAGGGTCTAACGCTCACTTTCCAGCCGCGACTTTTCCATACCGCAGGTCCCACTACGCCAATTGCGTATCCTATCTTTTCAATGGGATCTTTCTAACGCCGGTATTTAGAGTCTTGGCTGAAGTGAGCGTTAGAAATCTAACGACAAAACTCCAGCCGCAGAAAAAAGTCAGTAGTTAAGAGCTTTCTGGGCTAACGCCGGTTTATAAAGCTCTTAACTACTGTGCTCTAAAGTACACTAACACCCATAAACTACCTATGTACCCCTAAACCGAGGTCCCCCCACATCGCCGCCAATCTATTAAATTTTTTTAACCCCTAATCTGACGACCGCACACCGCCGTCACCTACGTTATCCCTATGTACCCCTAATCTGCTGCCCCTAACACCGCCGACCCCTATATTATATTTATTAACCCATAATCTGCCGCCCCCAACGTCGCCACCACCTACCTATAATTATTAACCCCTAATCTGCCGACCGGACCTCACTGCTACTATAATAAATGTATTAACCGCTAATCCGCCTCACTAACCCTATAATAAATAGTATTAACCCCTAATCTGCCCTCCCTAACATCGCTGACACCTAACTTCAAGTATTAACCCCTAATCTGCCAACTGGACCTCACCGCTACTCTAATAAATGTATTAACCCCTAAAGCTAAGTCTAACCCTAACACTAACACCCCCCCTAAGTTAAATATAATTTAAATCTAACTAAATAAATTAACTCTTATTAAATAACTTATTCCTATTTAAAGCTAAATACTTACCTGTAAAATAAACCCTAATATAGCTACAATATAAATTATAATTATATTGTAGCTATTTTAGGATTAATATTTATTTTACAGGCAACTTTGTATTTATTTTAACCAGGTACAATAGCTATTAAATAGTTAATAACTATTTAATAACTACCTAGATAAAATAATTACAAAATTACAAAATTACCTGTAAAATACCTACAATTAAATCTAACACTACACTATCAATAAATTAATTAAATAAAATACCTACAATTAAATCTAACACTACACTATCAATAAATTAATTACATGAAATACCTACAAATAAATACGATTAAATAAACTAACTAAAGTACAAAAAATAAAAAAAGCTAAGTTACAAAAAATAAAAAAATTAATTACAAACATAATAAAAATATTACAACAATTTTAAGCTAATTACACCTACTCTAAGCCCCCTAATAAAATAACAAAGCCCCCCAAAATAAAAAAATGCCCTACCCTATTCTAAAATTAAAATAGAAAAGCTCTTTTACCTTACCAGCCCTTAAAAGGGCCTTTTGCGGGGCATACCCCAAAGAATTCAGATCTTTTGCCTGTAAAAAAAACATACAATACCCCCCCAACATTACAACCCACCACCCACATACCCCTAATCTAACCCAAACCCCCTTAAATAAACCTAACACTAAGCCCCTGAAGATCTTCCTACCTTGTCTTCACCATGCCAGGTATCACCGATCGTTCCAAGCTCCGAAGTCTTCATCCAAGCCCAAGCGGGGGCTGGAGATCCATCATCCGGCTGAAGTCTTCTATCAAGCGGCAAGAAGAAGTCCAGAAGAGGCTCCAAAGTCTTCATTCTATCCGGGCAGAAGAGGAGATCCGGACCGGCAACCATCTTGATCCAAGCGGCACCTTTATCTTCATCCGATGATGAGTGGCTCCATCTTGAAGACCTCCAGCGCGGATCCATCCTCTTCTTCCAACGTCCAAAGTCCGAATGATGGTTCCTTTAAATGACGTCATCCAAGATGGCGTCCCTCGAATTCCGATTGGCTGATAGGATTCTATCAGCCATTCGGATTTAAGGTAGGGAAAATCTGATCTGATCTGATCTGAGTTGCAATGGCGGTAAATATGCCATACGCTCCCTTTTTGGAGCCTAACGCAGCCCTTCTGTGAACTCTAAATACCAGCTGTATTTAAAAGGTGCGGAGAAAATAAGCCAGCGTTAGCTATG
The DNA here is from genome assembly GCF_027579735.1 of Bombina bombina. NCBI lineage: Eukaryota > Metazoa > Chordata > Amphibia > Anura > Bombinatoridae > Bombina > Bombina bombina. Next base: position 51,036,944 of record NC_069504.1, on the reverse strand, counting down.
CGGGTCGTTACCGACAAAACTCTAAATCTAGCCGAATGCTAGCTACAATATAACTAATAGTTACATTGTATCTAGCTTAGGATTTATTTTTATTTTACAGGCAAGTTTGTATTTATTTTTAATAGGTAGAATAGTTATTAAATAGTTATTAACTATTTAATAACTACCTAGCTAAAATAAAGACAACTTTACCTGTAAAATAAAGCCTAACCTTAGTTACACTAACACCTAACACTACACTATAATTAAATTAATTCCCTAAATTAAATACAATTAAATACAAATAAATAAAATTAGATAAAGTACAAAAACAAACAAACACTAAATTACAGAATATAATAAACGAATCACAAGATTTTTAAACTAATTACAACTATTCTAATCCCTCTAAAAAAATAAAAAAAGCCCCCCCAAAATAAAAAAACCCTACCCTACACTAAATTACAAATAGCCCTTAAAAGGGCCTTTTGCGGGGCATTGTCCCAAAGTAATCAGGTCTTTTACCTGTAAAAAAAATTACAAATCCCCCCAACATTAAAACCCACCACCCACACAAATAACCCTACTCTAAAACCCGCTCAATACCCCCTTAAAAAAACCTAACACTAACCCCTTGAAGTTCACCTTACTGGGAGAAGTCTTCATCCAACCGGGCCGAAGTCCTCAATGAAGCCGGGAGAAGTCTTCATCCAAGCCAGGCGAAGTGGTCCTGCAGACGGGCAGAAGTCTTCATCCAGACGGCATCTTCTATCTTCATCCATCCGGCGCGGAGTGGGTCCATCTTCAAAACATCCGATGCGGAGCATCCTCTTCCTTCCGACGGCTAACACTGAATAAAGGTTCTTTTAAATGACGTCATCCAAGATGGCGTCCCTTCAATTCCGATTGGCTGTTAGAATTCTATCAGCCAATCGGAATTAAGGTAGAAAAAATCCTATTGGCTGATTACATCCAATAAGCCAATATGATTCCTATGGGGAAATCGTGCACGAGCACGTTACACCAGCTCACCGCTAACGTAAGCAGCGCTGGTATTGGAGTGCGGTAATGAGCAAAATTTTGTTCAACGCTCACTTCTTGTCTGGTTTGTAAAAACCCGTAATACCAGCACTGTCTGTAAGTGAGTGGTGAGCTGCTCGTTAGCACCGCACAGCCATTAACGAAAAACTCGTAATCTAGGTGACTAAAATTACAAAAAAAAACTACCATTACAAAAAATAAACGAAATTATCCCAAAAAAATCCTATTCTAAAACCCCGTTCAAAAAAATCGATAGAAAAAAATTACAAGAGCCCTTTTAAAAGGGCTATTTGTTGGGCATTACCTTAAAGTTAACAGCTCTTTTGCAAAAAAAAAAACACCCCCTAAAACATTACAAACCCCACCCCCAAACATACAAAATGAAAAAATACGCCTAATCTACCCATTGCCCCAAAAATGGCATTTGTATGGGCATTGCCCTTAAAAAGGCATTCAGCTCTTTTTCGGCCCATTAAAAAAAAAAAATGCCTAGTCTAAAAAAAACAAAAAAAACACCCCCCCCCAAAAATAAATCCCATTACAAAAAATAACAAAAGAAATTATCCAAAAAAATAAAAATTATTCCTATATACCCTGTTTTAACCCCCCAAAATAAAAAAACCCTAATCTATAATAAACTACCAATGGCCCTTAAAAGGGCCTTTTGTACGGTATTGCCCTAAAGTTAACAGCTCTTTTACGAAAAAAAACAAACAACAAACACCCCCTAACATTACAACTCCCACGCCAACCCACAAAAAAAAAAAAAAACCTAACTAAAAAAAAAAAACTAATCCACCCATTGCCCTGAAATTCAGCTCTTTTTGGGCCCATTAAAATAAAAAATAAAACATTAAAAAAAACACACCTAACACTAACCCCAAAATCGGTACTCACAGTTGCTGAAGTCCGGCGAATGATCTTCATCCCAGCGGCGAAGGATCTTCATCCAGGCAGCTCCATCTTCATCCATTGCGGGACCGGCATCTTCTTCATCCCAGCAGAGGCGGAGCAGTCAATGCGTGTAGGCGGAGGTCCAGGTGGAGGTCCATCGGTCCGACGTGGAAGTCCTCTTCATGCGATCATCCACCACACACTGAGGATTCAAATAAGCCAATAGGAATCAGAGCTGCTTACAACCTATTGGCTGTTTAATCAGCCAATAGGATTTAAGCAGCTCTCATTCCCATTGGCTGATATCATTTTTTCAGCCAATAGGAATGCAACGGTACCCTAATATAAAAGGGGTATCTTGCATTGAATCCTCAGTGAACGGCAGACGATCGCATGAAGAGAACCTTCAAGTCAGACCGATGGACCTCCGCCTCTGCGCATCTACCGACCTCTCCACCTCCGCAGGGATGAAGATAGAAGATGCCAGTCCCGCGATGGACACAGATGGAGCCACCTGGATGAAGATGTTTCGCTGCTGGGATGAAAATCTTTCGCCGGACTTCAGCAACTGTGAGTACTGATTTTGGGTTTAGTGTTAGGTATTTCTTTAGTTTTTGGGGGGTGTTTTTTTTCCAATTAGGACTTTTTTTATTTTAATGGCCGAAAAAGAGCTGAATTCCCTTTTAAGGGCAGTAAAAAAGCTGAATGCCCTTACAAATGTCCTTTTCAGGGTAATAGGTAGATTCATTATTTTTTTTTAGTTAGTTTTATTTTATTTTTGGGTCGGGGGGGTGGGGGTTTGTAATGTTAGGGAGTGTTTGTTTTTATTTGTTTGCAAAAGAGCTGTTAACTTTAGGGCAATGCCCTAGAAAAGGCCCTTTTAAGGGCCATTGGTAGTTTATTATAGATTAGGGTTATTTATTTTCGGGTGTTTTATTTTTTTTTAAATGAGGTGTTAGAATAAGAATAATTTTTATTATTTTGGATAATTTCGTTTGTTATTTTTTGTAATGGTTGTTTTTTTATTTTTTGTAATTTTAGGGTTTATTTTTTTTGTAATTGTAGTTTTAATTTTTTAATAATCTTAGGGTTTTTTAATTTTAGTAATGTTACGTTTTATTAGTGTAAGCTTAGGTTTTATTTTTATTTCACAGGTAAGTTTGTATTTACTTTAACTAGGTAGTTAGTAAATAGTTATATTGTAGCTAGCTTAGGTTTTATTTTTATTTCACAGGTAAGTTTTGTATTTATTTTTAAATAGGTACTTAGTAAATAATTGTAAGTTTAATTTAGGTCTATTTTATTTATGTTAAAGTTAGGGGGTGTTAGGTTTAGGGGTTAATAGTTTAATTTAGATTGTTGCTATGTGGGGGCCAGCGGTTTAGGGGTGTTAGGTCTCAGATTGCGGGGGGGGTACCACTTCATAATCTTCATAATAATAATCAGTATGTTACACTTATCACTGGAATTGAGTATTTCACATTCAAGGCATTGGAGAGCAAGAATCAGACATGCACACACAATGGAATTTAAGTCTGCTCTAATTTATTCTTAGCAGGGCTGTGTAATATATTACATTACATACATGTAATGACACAGAGGGTCTTCATACACGCCCCCTATTACAAATTAGGTAATACAACTTAACAGACAGAAAATCCTTTGTATAAGACTGGAGACATTCATCCTTGAACAACAAGATAACATAGGAATGAAAAAATGCTCTTAGCTGCATGGTTACGTTAGTAGCAAGATAAGGATGTTACTCCCCAAATGTCAGGTTTCATAAGTTGTGTGTATACCTTTAAATTCTGGCTGACCTATCATGCTTCCACACCCCCTTTATAACACCTGCAAAACTGTCATTCCTTGCTTAGTAATTTGTTAGAACTGCCACGGTAGTACAACTTCTCCTAAGCTCCTGGATTACTTAAATTCACTAATATCAACTGGATTTAAGATCCTGAATCTCTTCAGAACTATTGCCTTTAAAAAATACCGCTACTAATTTCTCTGCTTGCTACTAATTTCTAACAGTGTTTGTGCAAGTCTCTTTTCAGTTTTTCTGCTAACGTTTACATTGGATAACAGATTGTCTTCTTGGATTTACTATCACAATTCTCTCAACTACCTTGACCAAGGATTCTGCATACAGAATGGTAAAGATACTTTGAACATTTAATCATTCGCTTACAATTTACAGATTAAGTTTCTTACATTCGGCTTTCTGCCGCAACTCGTGCTCTGACGTCAGACGCCATTCTCAGAACAGACCGGAACACAGTAACTCTTTGCATCGCAACTAATTTCAGCAGCCTCAAGTCTCCGGTAAGAAGGCGAGACTGACTTTAAGGTACAGCTTCATCTTTCTGAGTGTCTAAAGTCTAATAACCTGATCAAACAATCTTTCTCTCAGTTGTCCGCTTTTACCCTAGTTTGCTACTTATGAATGACTGTTTCCTCCTAATCGCCTAACTAATGCAATACCTTAGCTGAAGATTATACTAAGTTTAACTTGTACGCAAGTCCTCATACTATGCAAGGATACTTTTCAAAAACCAACTACATGTGATGCAATATCTGATAAGATTTGAATCTTAATTGAATACTATTGACTTTTACTCACTAAGGCCTAGATTTGGAGTTCGGCGGTAGCCTTCAAAACCAGCGTTAGAGGCTCCTAACGCTGGTTTTAGGCTACCGCCGGTATTTGGAGTCAGTGATTAAAGGGTCTAACGCTCACTTTTCAGCCGCGACTTTTCCATACCGCAGATCCCCTTACGTCAATTGCGTATCCTATCTTTTCAATGGGATCTTTCTAACGCCGGTATTTAGAGTCGTTTCTGAAGTGAGCGTTAGAGCTCTAACGACAAAATTCCAGCCGCCTGAAAATAGCAGGAGTTAAGAGCTTTCTGGCTAACGCCGGTTCATAAAGCTCTTAACTACTGTACCCTAAAGTACACTAACACCCATAAACTACCTATGTACCCCTAAACCGAGCTCCCCCCCACATCGCCGCCACTCGATTAAAATTTTTAACCCCTAATCTGCCGACCGCCACCTACGTTATACTTATGTACCCCTAATCTGCTGCCCCTAACCCCGCCGACCCCTGTATTACATTTATTAACCCCTAACCTGCCCCCCACAACGTCGCCGCCAGCTACTTAAAATAATTAACCCCTAATCTTCCGACCGCAAAGCGCCGCCACCTACGTTATCCCTATGTACCCCTAATCTGCTACCCCTAACACCGCCGACCCCTATATTATATTTATTAACCCCTAATCTGCCCCCCTCAACGTCGCCGACACCTGCCTACACTTATTAACCCCTAATCTGCCGAGCGGACCTGAGCGCTACTATAATAAAGTTATTAACCCCTAACCCGCCTCACTAACCCTATCATAAATAGTATTAACCCCTAATCTGCCCTCCCTAACATCGCCAACACCTAACTTCAATTATTAACCCCTAATCTGACGACCGGAGCTCACTGCTATTCTAATAAATTGATTAACCCCTAAAGCTAAGTCTAACCCTAACACTATGCAATGGGGTACACTGAGCGCCTACCTAAAATAAGACCTTGGCTTTGGAAATTTGACTCCTAGTAGTCAATATACAGTTTAGATAAAGGTGGAGGTTACCAAAGCGCCAAATAAAAGGCTGGGTCTGAGCCAATAACAGTTAAAATCACAATTAGCATAAAAAGTGCATTTATTCATACAGATTCACAAATAAAAACAAGTAAAAACAAGTAGCAAACAGTTAAAATTAAAATACTATAAAATTGCGCAAAAAAGACCGATTCGAAATGCTAGCCTTGATCAGTGGCTAGTAAAAACACTAGGAAAGCCTGGTTTCCCAATACACAATATTTCAAATAATGTCTGGATACCATATAACCACTTAGAGAGTGGACTAATAAAGGTGGGACATGTTAGTGTCCTAAGATACGTCTAAGGTGTGTAGCGGGATATTGCTTACAAATGAAGTAGGTCAGAATTATCTTGCTAATTAACGTGGCATGTGTGACATACAATAAATGTCGTTTAAGGTAGTAACCTGTGTGAGCAGAGCTTGAGGTTTGGACAATCTATCTGTACAAATCCTAAAAAGGTAATCAAGGTTTAAGTAGATTGATTCTGCTAATTACGGCAGCGCATGAGATTTGCAATGTGTATTGTGTGAGATATATCCTCACGGTTTATCTGACTTGTTAAAATTCAGAATGTGAGTAAATTTTGTCTAAAAGAGTGATGGTGAAAAGATATTCGTGAGTGTTAAGCTTTGTGTGTGATGGATTCAAACTATAAATCCAAATAATAATAACACACTGAATTATTAAAAATAGCGTGAAACATCAAAGCAAATTCAGCGTGAAACAACGAAACAAATTCACAATTTCCTAGTGATTAATGTGAGCAACGTTAACCTTTAACGAAATAGCGTGAAAAATCAACGTAAAACAAGAGAAAACAAATAAGCACTGTGATCAAAATGAAAAAAAGCAATTCAAAAAAGTCATGGTCCCTAAAAATTAGAGCAAACCAGATGATTGAAAAAAACAGTGGCCACTGTGAAAAAAGAAACAATATAGTGAACAGTCAATCCAACAAACAGATAAGTGATTTTAAAACCCTCTGCTAGTATTAGCGTTCCTGTTATGATTCTGCAGCCGAAGCCGGATTGGAGTTAGAAACCGGAAGTCCTAGTCTTCTCTAGTTTCGGCGATACCTAAAAAATAAACATACAATAGTGCAGATAGTTTTCTTAATCCTGTAACAATTAAAATAGAACTCACCAGTCGACGCGTTTCGGTCTGTGCTAGACCTTTATCAAGACTGTCTTGATAAAGGTCTAGCACAGACCGAAACGCGTTGACTGGTGAGTTCTATTTTAATTGTTACAGGATTAAGAAAACTATCTGCACTATTGTATGTTTATTTTTTAGGTATCGCCGAAACTAGAGAAGACTAGGACTTCCGGTTTCTAACTCCAATCCGGCTTCGGCTGCAGAATCATAACAGGAACGCTAATACTAGCAGAGGGTTTTAAAATCACTTATCTGTTTGTTGGATTGACTGTTCACTATATTGTTTCTTTTTTCACAGTGGCCACTGTTTTTTTCAATCATCTGGTTTGCTCTAATTTTTAGGGACCATGACTTTTTTGAATTGCTTTTTTTCATTTTGATCACAGTGCTTATTTGTTTTCTGTTGTTTTACGTTGATTTTTCACGCTATTTCGTTAAAGGTTAACGTTGCTCACATTAATCACTAGGAAATTGTGAATTTGTTTCGTTGTTTCACGCTGAATTTGCTTTGATGTTTCACGCTATTTTTAATAATTCAGTGTGTTATTATTATTTGGATTTATAGTTTGTATCCATCACACACAAAGCTTAACACTCACGAATATCTTTTCACCATCACTCTTTTAGACAAAATTTACTCACATTCTGAATTTTAACAAGTCAGATAAACCGTGAGGATATATCTCACACAATACACATTGCAAATCTCATGCGCTGCCGTAATTAGCAGAATCAATCTACTTAAACCTTGATTACCTTTTTAGGATTTGTACAGATAGATTGTCCAAACCTCAAGCTCTGCTCACACAGGTTAGTACCTTAAACGACATTTATTGTATGTCACACACGCCACGTTAATTAGCAAGATAATTCTGACCTACTTCATTTGTAAGCAATATCCCGCTACACACCTTAGACGTATCTTAGGACACTAACATGTCCCACCTTTATTAGTCCACTCTCTAAGTGGTTATATGGTATCCAGACATTATTTGAAATATTGTGTATTGGGAAACCAGGCTTTCCTAGTGTTTTTACTAGCCACTGATAAAGGCTAGCATTTCGAATCGGTCTTTTTTGCGCAATTTTATAGTATTTTAATTTTAACTGTTTGCTACTTGTTTTTACTTGTTTTTATTTGTGAATCTGTATGAATAAATGCACTTTTTATGCTAATTGTGATTTTAACTGTTATTGGCTCAGACCCAGCCTTTTATTTGGCGCTTTGGTAACCTCCACCTTTATCTAACCCTAACACTAACATCCCCCTAACTTAAATATAATTTTAATCTAACGAAATAAATTAACTCTTATTAAATAAATGATTCCTATTTAAAGCTAAATACTTACCTGTAAAATAAATCCTAATATAGCTACAATATAAATTATAATTATATTATAGCTATTTTAGGATTAATATTTATTTTACAGGCAACTTGGTATTTATTTTAACTAGGTACAATAGCTATTAAATAGTTAAGAACTATTTAATAGTTACCTAGTTAAAATAATAACAAATTTACCTGTAAAATAAATCCTAACCTAAGATATAATTAAACCTAACACTACCCTATCAATAAATTAATTAAATAAACTACCTACAATTACCTACAATTAACCTAACACTACACTATCAATAAATTAATTAAACACAATTGCTACAAATAAATACAATTAAATAAACTAGCTAAAGTACAAAAAATAAAAAAGAACTAAGTTACAAAAAATAATAAAATATTTACAAACATAAGAAAAATATTACAACAATTTTAAACTAATTACACCTACTCTAAGCCCCCTAATAAAATAACAAAGCCCCCCAAAATAAAAAATTGAAATACCTGAGTCTCTTGAAGCCTTAATGAGATTGGCTACTCAAATTGATCGCCGAATTCGAGAGCGTAAAGCAGAGCGCTATCATACTGATTCCCAGTATAAGGTTCAAGCCACAGTTCATCCAAAAGTACCCACAACATCAACAGAAAAGACCACCCCCATGGAGATTGGCATGTTGCGAGGACCCCTAACTACAGATGAAAAATTACGTCGCAGGGCACAGCGCCTATGTATGTATTGTGCCGACCCTACCCACACAGTTGCTGACTTCCAACTCTACGCAAGAACAAGAAGAGTAAGTTTACATTTATGCATAAGACTGATTCTCATGAGTTCCCAAACTTATTGTGACTTATCCCTTTTAATACAGTGGGACCATAAGAGGTTGAACGCCAAAGCAATAATAGACTCCGGAGCTTCAGGCAACTTTATGGATATCAATTTTGTTCACCTCAATAAAATACCTGTTGTTGAAAAGAAATCCCCTGTATTCCTCAGAGTTATTGATGGGTCCACTCTCACAACAGGACCTATCACTCAACACACTATACCTCTTTTAACTTCTACTGATTCAGGGCATATTGAATTTATTGTTTTCGATATCATTCCATCACCTCATTTTCCTCTTGTTCTAGGATTAACCTGGCTACAGTTACACAATCCTCTTATTAACTGGCAACGTCTACAAGTAAACTTTACTTCACTCTATTGCAAAAGTACATGTTATCCACAACAAGACATATTACTCACAGACTCTAATACTCCACCATTACCATCATTCTACACAGATTTCTCTGATGTATTTAGTAAGGTAGAAGCGGAGACTCTACCTCCCCATCGGATTTATGATTGTCCGATAGAATTAATTCCTGGTTCTACTCTCCCTGTAGGTCATCTATATCCATTAAGCCAACCTGAACTCAACCACTTAAAGGAGTACCTCTCTGAAAATTTACGCAAGGGTTTCATAAGACCTTCTACATCCCCTACAGCAGCCGGAATGTTCTTTGTCACAAATAAAGACAAAACTTTAAGACCAATAATTGATTACCGGGAATTAAACAAATGCACAGTAAAGAACCGCTACCCGTTACCTTTAATTCCCGAGTTAATTGAAAGATTAACTGATGCAACTATTTTTTCTAAGCTTGATCTGAGAGGTGCGTATAATCTCATTCGTATACGCCAAGGGGACGAATGGCTCACTGCGTTCAGGACCAGATACGGTCTTTTTGAGTACTTAGTGATGCCATTCGGTCTCTGTAACGCTCCTGCCACGTTCCAGCATTTCATTAACGACATCTTTAGAGATTTGCTGGACGTGTGCATGGTGGTGTACCTCGATGATATTTTAATATACTCAAGAAATGAAGAAGAACATATCAAACACGTTCGTTGGGTGTTGGCTAGACTCAGAATTCATAAACTTTATGCCAAACCCGAGAAATGTTCTTTCCATGACACCACCATATCGTTTTTGGGTTACACCATCTCACCCTCTGGTATACAAATGCAGACTGAAAAAGTAGAAGCCGTAAAAGATTGGCCCACACCTATGAATAAAAAGGAGTTACAGAGATTCCTCGGTTTCTCAAATTATTATCGAAAATTTATCAAGGGTTTCTCAGAGATTGTCAAACCACTCACACAATTAACTGGAACAAGTTTACCTTTTAAATGGACTCCAAACCATACTAAAGTCTTTGAACAACTCAAGACATTTTTCACAACTGCTCCTATTTTGAGGTTCCCTGATGTTAACTTACCTTATATTCTTGAGGTCGACTCTTCTGATCATTCTATTGGTGCAGTATTGTCTCAACAAAAAACTGATACTGAACCATTACACCCTGTTTCATTTTTCTCTAAAGCAATGAATCCAGCTGAGAGGAATTATGCAATAGGTGATAAAGAGTTACTGGCCATCCGTAAATCACTGGAGTTTTGGAGACATCTCTTAGAAGGGGCTTTACATCCTATCATAATTTTTACTGATCACAAGAATCTACAATATTTACAAAATAATAAAACCCTTTCATCTAGACAAGTACGTTGGTCTCTTTACTTTTCTAGATTCGATTTCCATATAATCTATCGTCCTGCCTCTAAGAATGGTAAAGCCGACGCTCTTTCAAGGCAAGAATCAGATCTACCTGAGATAACATACCCAACAAGTATCATTCCTACAGACCGATTCCTAGGCTTTACTACAACCTTTCTTAAAGAGGTTAAAAGGTTTTCTATTCAACCACCATCAATTAAGAACACTCTCATATCCCAGAAGGATGGTATTTATTATTTTAAAGGAAAGATGTATATTCCTAACGAATTGAGGCATCAAATTTTACAACAACATCATGATTCTCCTCTAGCCGGACATCCTGGCATTTCACGCACTATGGACTTACTATCCAGAAAATATTGGTGGCCTAACATGCTTTCCTCAGTCCTTGATTTTGTTAAATCACGCGTTGTATGTCAAGTTTCAAAAGCAGAAAGAAAATCTCCTTATGGTCTATTAATGCCTATTTCCATCGCAGAAGGTCCGTGGCAACAAATTAGTATGGACTTTATTGTTGAATTACCACCATCAAATAATTATACGACTATACTAGTTGTCATTGACACCTTCACTAAAATGGCACACTTTTTGCCATTTCACAAATTACCATCATCATCTGAAACAGCTACATTGTTCATCGATAACATCATCAAATTGCATGGTATCCCAAAAACAATCATATCTGACAGAGGTTCTCAATTTACCTCAAGGTTTTGGAGGAACTTGTGTCTATCCCTGAAAATAGATCACCATTACACTACTTCTTTCCATCCTCAAGCTAATGGACAAGCTGAAAGGTTAAATCAGTGGTTGGATGAATATTTAAGGTGTTTCTGTTCATATCAACAAAATGATTGGTATAAGTTTTTAGCACTCGCTGAATTCGCATACAACAACTTAACCAATTCCTCAACAAAACTTACACCATTCTATGCCAACTATGCTTATCATCCAAATTTTGATTCACTTTCACCTACTCCATCCGTATCTCCAACTGTAGACAAGTTGAATAATACCATTCTTGATAACTTCAGATTCCTTAAGGACAATATTGCCAAAGCACAAGCAACACAAAAACACTTTTATGACTTACGTCATAGGAAGCCTCCTGTGTATAAAATTGGTGATATGGTTTGGTTGTCCACAAAAAACCTTCGCATTCAGGTCCCTAGTAGAAAACTAACCCAAAAGTTTTGTGGTCCTTTTCCTATTTCACGAATTGTTAATGAGAATGCAGTCACACTAACTCTGCCTGATACTTTGAAAGTTCACCCAACTTTTCATGTATCATTGCTTAAACCGTATCTTCCCACTAGATCAACTCTTCCACTACTGCCTTCCAACTTGAATTCGGAGGATTCAGGGATTTATGAAGTTCAATCACTACTCGATTCCAGATTCTATAAAGGAGTGTTACAGTATTTAGTTCGTTGGAAAAATTTTACCGAAGAAGAAGACAGCTGGGAACCATCCTCTAATCTTCAAGCTCCTCGGTTGGTGGCTCAGTTTCACCAACGTTTTCCTGATCGTCCGCGGCCTTAAGCTGTGGAACAGCTTGCCTGAGGAGGGGGTCCTGTCAGGTTTCATAAGTTGTGTGTATACCTTTAAATTCTGGCTGACCTATCATGCTTCCACACCCCCTTTATAACACCTGCAAAACTGTCATTCCTTGCTTAGTAATTTGTTAGAACTGCCACGGTAGTACAACTTCTCCTAAGCTCCTGGATTACTTAAATTCACTAATATCAACTGGATTTAAGATCCTGAATCTCTTCAGAACTTTTGCCTTTAAAAAATACCGCTACTAATTTCTCTGCTTGCTACTAATTTCTAACAGTGTTTGTGCAAGTCTCTTTTCAGTTTTTCTGCTAACGTGTACATTGGATAACAGATTGTCTTCTTGGATTTACTATCACAATTCTCTCAACTACCTTGACCAAGGATTCTGCATACAGAATGGTAAAGATACTTTGAACATTTAATCATTCGCTTACAATTTACAGATTAAGTTTCTTACATTCGGCTTTCTGCCGCAACTCGTGCTCTGAAGTCAGACGGCATTCTCAGAACAGACCGGAACACAGTAACTCTTTGCATCGCAACTAATTTCAGCAGCCTCAAGTCTCCGGTAAGAAGGCGAGACTGACTTTAAGGTACAGCTTCATCTTTCTGAGTGTCTAAAGTCTAATAACCTGATCAAACAATCTTTCTCTCAGTTGTCCGCTTTTACCCTAGTTTGCTACTTATGAATGACTGTTTCCTCCTAATCGCCTAACTAATGCAATACCTTAGCTGAAGATTATACTAAGTTTAACTTGTACGCAAGTCCTCATACTATGCAAGGATACTTTTCAAAAACCAACTACATGTGATGCAATATCTGATAAGATTTGAATCTTAATTGAATACTATTGACTTTTACTCACTTAATCTTTATACTCTTGTCTTATGAAGTTAATAAGATAAGTTGTCATACTGATAAAATTAATTCCATCAACTTCAGTATACTTTTGTATCTTCTGGTACATTATTATAATAACCACACCTGAAACATCTGTTAATACTTCTACATAGTGTTAATAATTATTCAGGTGTAACACATATTACATTTCTCTGTACTAGACAAGAGAAATCCTGTTGTACCAGTTACACCAAAGAACAAATGTCATATAACAAAGAACAGAAAAAAACAACAGTTCAATATCAGTACAACAGTTCATAATTAGTTCATCATGGCTTCTTAGATTCAAAATGGCAGCACTATGGTTATATATTCTAACATTCCACCCTTTTATTCTAACAGAATAACATAATACGTAATATATTACATTACATACATGTAATGACACAGAGGGTCTTCATACACGCCCCCTATTACAAATTAGGTAATACAACTTAACAGACAGAAAATCCTTTGTATAAGACTGGAGACATTCATCCTTGAACAACAAGATAACATAGGAATGAAAAAATGCTCTTAGCTGCATGGTGACGTTAGTAGCAAGATAAGGATGTTACTCCCCAAAGAACAAATGTCATATAAGAAAGAACAGAAAAAAACAACAGTTCAATATCAGTACAACAGTTCATAATTAGTTCATCATGGCTTCTTAGATTCAAAATGGCAGCACTATGGTTATATATTCTAACATTCCACCCTTTTATTCTAACAGAATAACATACCATAAAAATTATATAATATTTAAAACAGATAACAGCTATATAAAAGGCACAGAAACTTAGTAAATCGCTTAATACCAATATAAGCCTAATACTACGGTATAACATGAATCTGTGTGAGAATACTATATAGAAATCCATACACTTATTGCTATAATAGCCAATAGGCCAATAGGGCACAATTTGTCACTGCATAATAGTATGGTCTCTCCAATACTCTCCATCTACCTCACAGAATCTAACCCAAACTAATGATCTATCTGCTCCAAGACCCATCCAAACCCCCATCTACTCCCAAACAACACTGCATCTTTATTTCTCAACCTGCATAGCTAGCACACCCCAATATTACCAACAGTTTCTTGCTCTGTACACTCCACACAGGGAAGCATAACATAGGAACAGCATAAGCATCTCTGGGTGGCTGCTTATCACTTTAAGAACAGTCTTTGTCCTTTTAGAGCTCCACCTCCCTCAGACACTCTGCTTCAATACCATAGTCCATTGCAGTTGGGGGGGGGCTGCTCATAAGAAAGTGTCCATCTGCAGGTACATAATGGAAGTATGATGATTTGTTCATGGGTTAGACAAAGGAAATAGGTGGATCCCATAACAGATACTTCAGAAGGAGTCTAAGAAGGAAACAAAACAGCACAAGATGAGCACACACTCTGATGCAATCACAATTATACACAAGATAACTTTTCTCTTTTCTAAGCATAACAATTTCCTTTAATACCTTAATTTATCATATGTCATCTAAATCTAGGAAAAAAAACATTGTGGTTATAATACAAACTAAATACATTTATTATAATATATGCTATATGATATAATAGAATCAGCTATCTCCTCTGATATAGAAACTATTAATTTACAAATTATTTTATGCCACCTAAATTCTCTTGCACTCCTGTATGAGAAAAGAATACAACCATTGTTAAAACTACAACATCTTTAAAGGTAAACACATCTTTGAGGTAAGATAAATCCCTTCACTGTCAAACACCTGGAATTACAAATCCAAATAGCAAATACCATACCCGTTAAATAAGAGAAAATACATACAGCTAGATTACAAGTTGTGCGTTAGGCTTAAAAAACAGCGTTAAGAGGCCCTAATGCTGATTTTTAAAGCCCACTGGTATTACGAGTCTTGAGGTGTACCGCTCACTTTTTTGGCCAGACTTGGAAATACCGCAAATCCACTTACGTAAATTGCGTATCCTATTTTTTCAATGGGACTCGCATAGCGCCGGTATTATGAGTCTGCCAAAAAGTGAGAGGTACACCCTCTCCTGTGAAGACTGGTACCGCATTTTAAAGTCAGTAGTTAAGAGTTTTACACTACAACGCCGTCGCATAAAACTCTTAACTAAAGGGCTAAAAAGTACACTAACACCCATAAACTACCTATTAACCCCTAAACCGAGGCCCTCCCGCATCGCAAACACTTTAAAAAATTTTTTAACCCCTGATCTGCCGAACCGGACATCGCCGCCACTATAATAAATATATTAACCCCTAAACCGCCACACTCCCGCCTCGCAAACATTAGTTAAATATTATTAACCCCTAATCTGCCGTCCCTAACATCGCCGACACCTACCTACATTTATTAACCCCTAATCTGCCGCCCCCAACGTCGCCGCCACTAAAGTTTATTTAGCCCTTTTAAGGGCTATTTGTAATTTAGTGTAGGGCAGGGCTTTTTTTTATTTTGGGAGGGCTTTTTATTTTGTTAGGGGAATTAGATTAGGTGTAATTAGTTTAAAAATCTTGTAATTTGTTTATTATTTTCTGTAATTTAGTGTTTGTTTTTTTGTACTTTAGCTAATTTTATTTAATTGTATTTAATTGTATTTTATTTAGGGAATTAATTTAATTATAGTGTAGTGTTAGGTGTAATTGTAAGTTAGGTTAGGTTTGATTTTACAGGTACTTTTGTATTTATTTTAGCTAGGTAGTTATTAAATAGTTAATAACTATTTAGTAACTATTGTACCTAGTTAAAATAAATACAAACTTGCCTGTAAAATAAAAATAAATCTTAAGATAGCTACAATGTAACTATTAGTTATATTGTAGCTAGCTTAGGGTTTATTTTATAGGTATTTCGTTTTAAATAAGAATAATTTAGTTAATGATAGGAATATTTATTTCAATTTATTTTAATTATATTTAAGTTAGGGGGTGTTAGATTTAGGGTTAGACTTAGGTTTAGGGGTTAATAACTTTAATATAGTGGCGGCGACGTTGGGGGCGGCAGATTAGGGGTTAATAAATGTAGGTAGGTGGCGGCGATGTTAGGGCTGGCAAATTAGGGGTTAATAATATTTAACTAATGTTTGTGAGGTGAGGTGGGAGTGTGGCGGTTTAGGGGTTAATATGTTTATTATAGTGGCGGCGACATTGGGGGCGGCAGATTAGGGGTTAATAAGTGTAGGTAGGTGGCGGCGACATATGGGGGTGGCAGAGTAGGGGTTAATAAATATAATGTAGGTTTCGGCGATATTGGGGGCAGCAGATTATGAGATAATAAGTGTAAGATTAGGGGTGTTAGACTCAGGGTTCATGTTAGGGTGTTAGGTGTAGACATAAAATGTATTTCCCCATAGGAATCAATGGGGCTGCGTTAAGGAGTTTTACACTGCTTTTTTGCAGGTGTAAGACTTTTTTTCAGCCGGCTCTCCCTGTTGATCCCTATGGGGAAATTGTTCACGAGCACGTTACACCAGCTCACCGCTGACTTAAGCAGCGCTGGTATTGGAGTGAGAATTGAAGCAAAATTTTGCTCAATGCTCACATCTTGTCTTTTAACGACGGGTTTCTGAAAACTCGTAATACCAGCGCTGTAAGTGAGCGGTGAGGGAAAACTGCTTGTTAGCACTGCACAGCCTCTAACGCAAAACTCATAATCTAGCCGATATTCTTTATAAAAGATAAACGCCTAGATTACGAGTTTTGTCGGTAATGCTGTATGGTGCTAATGAGCAGTTTTCCCTCACCGCTCACCTACAGACAATGCTGGTATTATGGGTTTTTACAAACCCGGCGTTAGCCGCAAAAAAGTGAGCGTAGAGCAAAATTTAGCTCCACATCTCACCTCAATACCAGTGCTGCTTACGGTAGCGGTGAGCTGGCTAAACGTGCCAATCGGAATTCAAGGGACACCATCTTGGATGACGTCATTTAAAGGAACCTTCATTCTTCAGTTGGACTTCGTTGGAAGAGGATGCTCCGCGTCGGATGTCTTGAAGATTGAGCTGCTCCACGCCGGATGGATGAAGATAGAAGATGCCGCCTGGATGAAGACTTCTGCCCATCTGGAGGACCTCTTCTGGCCGGCTTCAATGAAGACTTCTGCCCATCTGGAGGACCACTTTGCCCGGCTTCGTTGAGGACTTTGGCCCAGCTGGGTGAAGACTTCTCAAGGTAGGGTGATCTTCAAGGGGTTAGTGTTAGATTTTATTAAGGGGGATTGGGTGGGTTTAAGAGTAGGGTTGGGTGTGTGGGTGGTGGGTTTTAATGTTGGGGGGTATTGTACTTTTTTTTACTGGTAATAGAGCTGATTGCTTTGGGGCAATGCCCTGCAAAAGGCCCTTTTAAGGGCTATTTGTAATTTAGTATAGGGTAGATTAGATTAGAATTATATGGGGGATTAGATTAGGTGTAATTAGTTTAAAAAACTTGTAATTATTTTATTATTTTCTGTAATTTAGTGTTTTTTTTCGTACTTTAGTTTATTTAATTTAATTGTAATTAATTGTAGTTAGTTTAGGTAATTAATTTAATTATAGTGTAGTGATAGGTGTAATTGTAATTTAGGTTAGGGGTTAATAAATGTAGGTAGGTGGTGGCAATGTTAGGGACGGCAGATTAGGGGTTAATAAAATTTAACTAGTGTTTGCGATGAGGGAGTGCGGCGGTTTAGGGGTTAATATATTTTTATAGTAGCGGCGATGTCCGGTTCGGCAGATTAGGGGTTAAACATTTTTATTTAGTGTTTGCAATGTGGGGGGGCCTCGGTTTAGGGGTTAATAGGTAGTTTATGAGTGTTAGTGTACTTTTTAGCACTTTAGTTAAGAGTTTTATGCTACGGCATTAGCCCATAAAACTCTTAACTACTGACTTTTAAATGCGGTATCAGTCTTGACAGGAGAGGCTGTACCGCTCACTTTTTATCAGACTCGTAATACCGGCGTTATGCAAGTCCCATTGTAAAAATATAGGATATGCAATTGACGTAAGTGGATTTGCGGTATTTTCAATTCTGACCAAAAAAGTAAGCGGTACACCTGTCATTTCAAGACTCGTAATACCAGCGGGCGTTAAAAAGCAGCGTTAGGACCTCTCAACATAACAGGTACATAACTCCAACAAAACTAAGGCACAGTCAAGAGAAGGATTAGTCTTTATGTTCTGAAGACACACATTGTAAACAGTTATAAGTTGCCCAGAGTCCAGTACCCGGACTCGGTGCTCCATTTTTTTTTCTCTTTTTTATCCAGTTCTGGGGGTTTGGTTCCAGCTTACAATGCAAAGAATGGATCCAAAAATATTGTTCAGCAACTTTACTGCAGTACGGTGGTTTAGCAAACTTGACAAATGGCTAGATTATGAGTTTTGCTATATGAGTGAAAAAGCCTCATAACGCTGCATTTTCACTACCACTGGTATTACAGGTATATCTGTACTGCACACTTTTTTGGCCGTCACGCAACGTAACTACCGCAGCTTTCAAAAAGTCCTTTTTCAATGGGACTTCCACAGCACCGGTATTACGAGTTTGCCTGTCCGGCCAAAAAGTGAGTGGTACAGCCCATAACTACAAGATCCGTACCATAAACTGAAAGTCAGTAGTTATGGGTTTTATGTTACAAAGTCGTAACATAAAACTCATAACTAAAGTGCTAAAAAGTACACTAACACCCATAAACTACCTATTAACCACTAAACCTAGGTCCTCCCCAATTGCAAAAACTAAAATAAAATTTATTAACCCCTAATCTGCCACTCCCGCCATCTCCGCCACTATAATAAACATATTAACCCCTAAACCGCCGTACTCCCGCATCGCAAACACTAGTTAAATATTATTAACACCTAATGTGCTGTCCCTAACATTGCCGCAACCTATATTACTGTTATTAACCCCTAATCTGCTGCCCCCAAAATCGCCGCCACTATACTAAAGTTATTAACACCTAAACCTTAGTCTAACCCTAACCCTAACACCCACTAACTTTAACATAATTAAAATAAATCTAAATAAAAATTACAATTAATACCTTAATTCCTATTTAAAACTAAATACCTATAAAATAAAACCTAAGCTAGCTACAATATAACTAATAATTACATTGTATCTATCTAAGGTTTTATTTTTATTTCACAGGCAAGTTTGTATTTATTTTAACTAGGTAGATTAGTTAGTAAATAGTTATTAACTATTTACTAACTACCTAGTTAAAATAAATGCAAACTTACCTGTAAAATAAAACCTAACCTGTCTTATACTAACACCTAACCTTACACTACAATTAAATCAATTGCATAAATTAACTAAATTACAAAAAAATAAGCACTAAATTACACAAAATAAAAAGGAAATGATCAAATATTTAAACTAATTACACCTAATCTAATAGCCCTATCAAAATAAAAAAGCCCCCCTAAAATAAAAAAATAACCCTAGCCTAAACTAAACTGCCAATAGCCCTTAAAAGGGCCTTTTGTGGGGCACTGCCCCAAAGAAATCAACTCTTCTACCTGTAAAAAATACAAACAACTCCCCCAACAGTAAAACCCACCACCCACACAACCAAACCACCCAAATAAAATCCTATCTAAAAAAACCTAAGCTCCCCATTGACCTGAAAGGGGCATTTGGATGGGTATTGCCCTTAAAAGGGCATTTAGCTCTTTTTCAGCCCAAACCCTAATCTAAAAATAAAACCCACCCAATAAACTCTAAAATAAAAACTAACACTAACCCCCGAAGATCCACTTACAGTTTTTGAAGACCGGACATCCATCCTTAACGAAGCCAGGAGAAGTCATCATCCAAGCGGCAAGAAGTGGTCCTCCAGGCTGGCAGAAGTCTTCATCCAGACGGGATCTTCTATCTTCATCCTTCCAACACGGAGTGGCTCCATCTTCAAGACATCCGGCGCAGAGCATCCTCTTCTGTCGATGGCTACTGAAGAATGAAGGTTTCTTTAAGGGACGTCATCCAAGATGGTGTCCCATGAATTCCGATTGGCTGATAGAATTCTATCAGCCAATCGGAATTAAAGTTGAAAAAATCCTATTGGCTGATGCAATCATGAGCTTGCATTCTATTGGCTGTTCCAATCAGCCAATAGAATGCAAGCTCAATCCTATTGGTTGAGTGATCAGCCAATAGGATTTTTTCAATTTTAATTCCGATTGGCTGATAGAATTTTATCAGCCAATAAGAATTCAAGGGATGCCATCTTGGATGACGTCCCTTAAAGGAACCTTCATTCTTCAGTAGCCGTCAAAAGAAGAGGATGCTCCTCGCCGGATGTCTTGAAGATGGAGCCGCTCCACGAAGATAGAAGATGCCGTCTGGATGAAGACTTCTGCCTGTCTGGAGGACCACTTCTTGCAGCTTGGATGAAGACTTCTCCCTGCTTCATTGAGGACTTCTGCCCGCTTGGATGAAGACTTCTCCCAGCTTTTAATTAGGTGTAATTAGTTTAAATTTTTATTTTTTATTTATTTTTTATTTTGTGTAATTTAGTGTTTATTATTTTTTGTAATTTAGTTAATTGTATTTAATTAATGTAATTAATTTAATTGTATTGTAATGTTAGGTGTTAGTTTAAGAGGTTAGGTTTTATTTTACAGGTAAATTTGTATTTTTTTAACTAGGTAGCTAGTAAATAGTTAATAACTATATATAACTAGTCTACCTAGTTAAAATAAATACAAATTTAACTGTGAAATAAAAATAAAACCTAAGATAGCTACAATGTAACTATTACTTATATTGTAGCTAGCTTAGGGTTTATTTTACACGTAAGTATTTAGTCTTAAATAGGTATTATTTAGGTATTAATTGTAATTTTTATTTAGATTTATTTTAATTATGTTAAAGTTAGTGGTGTTAGGGTTAGGGTTACGTAAGGGTAAGGGTTAGACTTAGGGTTAGGTTTAGGGGTTAATAACTTTAGTATAGTGGCGGTGACATTGGGGGCAGCAGATTAGGGGTTAATAAGTGTAGGTAGGTGGCGGCGATGTTGTGGCAGCATATTAGGGGTTAATAAGTGTAATGTAGGTGTTGGCGATGTCGGTGGCAGCAGATTAGGGGTGTTTAGACTCGGGGTTTATGCTAGGGTGTTAGGTACATTTTCTTTCCCCATAGGAATCAATGGGGCAGCGTTACAGAGCTTTACACTCCTTTATTGCAGGTGTTAGGCTTTTTTTTAGCTGGCTCTCCCCATTGATGTCTATGGGGAAATCGTGCACGAGCATGTAAAACCAGCTTAAAGCAGGGCTGGTATTTGGGTGTGGTATAGCGCTCAATGCAGCTCAAAGCTGCCATATTGCCTGCTAACGCCGGGTTTTTGCAAACCTGTAATAGCAGCGCTATACGGAGGTGAGCGGTGGAAATAACTTGCAAGTTAGTACCGAGCCGCTCATAACGCAAAACTCGTAATCTGGCCATTTGTTTGTTTCTTCTTTTTTTCTTCACCAAGGGACCAGGCATTTCTTTATTTAAAAGTTTTACTTGCATTCAGTCTTCAATCTTTTGCAGAGTGCACTATGGAAATTTATCTGTACAGCTTAACCTAAGTATGGAAAACTAAAAAAAAAAAAAAAATTTAGTTAGTGGGGCCTTTTTCTGGATACAGCTCCATGATCTCATCCTGCAAATACAAACATTTTGGTAATAACTAGTCTTATCATTTTAAAGTACATATTCTTACTGAAAAAACACTTAAATCCCATAAATAAAGATACTCATCAAATACTCCCCCCTTTGTTTGCGTGAAACACCCTATGGGGCCTAGTTATCAAGCCGTCAACCTGAAATACGCTGGAATTCTACAGCGTATTTGTGGCAAGGCTGATTCGCCTTAGTTATCAAGCCCTAGATACCGGCAAAAGTAGAATTTTGTGACGTAAGCTTTGATCCGCCGGACTCAGTCCGACACAGATCGATTCTTACGTCACTCCAGATGTTCCGCACACAAGTGCGGCAAATCTGACTACTTTTGCTAGTTATCAAAAAACTAGCAGGTACGCTCGGCACTTTTATGGCCCAGCGTACCTGGTTTTCAATCCGCCGCCCTGGAGGCGGCGGATCCCATAGGAATCAATGGGAGTCTGACCATAGCGAAAGTTCATGTTCGCTGCTGCCAGACATCCCATTGATTCCTATGGGAGATGTCTGCACCTACCCTGAGTCTAAACACCCCTAATTTGTCCCCCCTACACTGCCGCAAGTAAATAAAGTGTTTACCCCCTAAACCGCCGCCCCGGAGCCCACCGAAAGCTATAATATTTGTATTAACCCATAAACCGCCGCTCCCTGACCCCGCCGCAACCATAATATATGTATTAACCCCTAAACCGCCGCTCCCTGACCCCGCCGCAACATAATATATGTATTAACCCTTAAACCGCCGCTCCCTGACCCCGCTGCAACCTATATTAAATTTATTAACGCCTATCCTGCCCCCCCTACACCGTCGCCACTATAATAAATTTATTAACCCCTATCCTGCCCCCCACTACACCGTCGCCACTGTAATAAAATTATTAACCCCTAAACCTAAGTCTAACACTAAGCCTAACACCCCCTAACTTAAATATTAATTAACTAAATCTAAATAATATTTCTATTATGAACTAAATTAATCCTATTTAAAACTAAATACGTACCTTTAAAATAAACCCTAATATAGCTACAATATAAATAATAATTATATTGTAGCTATCTTAGGATTTATTTTGATTTTACAGGCAAATTTCAGTTTATTTTAACTAGGTACAATAGCTATTTAATAGTTATTAACTATTTAATAGCTACCTAGCTAAAATAAAGAGAATTTTACCTGTAAAATAAAAACTAACCTAAGTTACAATTAAACCTAACACTACACTATACTTTAATAAATTATTCCTATTTAAAACTAAATACTTACCTGTAAAATAAACCCTAAGATAGCTACAATATAATTAATAATTACATTGTAGCTATCTTAGGATTTATATTTATTTTACAGGTAACTTTGTATTTATTTTAGCTATTTAGAATAGTTATTAAATAGTTATTAACTATTTAATAACTACCTAGCTAAAAGAAATACAAAATTACCTGTAAAATAAATCCTAACCTAAGTTACAATTAAACCTAACACTACACTATCATTACATTAATTAAATAAATTACCTACAAATAACTACAATTAAATACAATTACATAAACTAACTAAAGTACAAAAAATAAAAAAAGCTAAGTTACAAAAAAATAAAAAAAATAAGTTACAAACATTTAAAAAATATTACAACAATTTTAAGCTACTTACACCTAATCTAAGCCCCCTAATAAAATAACAAAGCCCCCCAAAGTAAAAAAATGCCCTATCCTATTCTAAATTAAAAAAGTTCAAAGCTCTTTTACCTTACCAGCCCTTAAAAGGGCCTTTCGTGGGGCATGCCCCAAAAAATTCAGCTCTTTTGCCTGTAAAAGAAAAATACAACCCCCCCAACATTAAAACCCACCACCCACATACCCCTAATCTAACCCAAACCCCCCTTAAATAAACCTAACACTACCCCCCTGAAGATCATCCTACCTTTAGTCGTCTTCACTCAGCCGAGCCACCGATGGAACTGAAGAGGAGATCCAGAGCGGCAGAAGTCATCATCCAAGGGGCGCTGAAGAAATCTTCCATCCGATGAAGTGATCCTTCTAAGCGGCGCTGAAGAAGTCTTCCATCCGATGAAGTGATCCTCCAAGCGGCGCTGAAGAAGTCTTCGATCCGGGCGATGTCATCTTCCATGCGGGGTCTTCAATCTTCTTCTTCAGGATCCATCTTCATTCTGCCGACACGGAACATCCTTCTTTCCCGACGAACTACCAACGAATGAAGGCTCCTTTAAGGGACGTCATCCAAGATGGCGTCCCTTCAATTCCGATTGGCTGATAGGATTCTATCAGCCAATCGGAATTAAGGTAGGAAAAATCTGATTGGCTGATTGAATCAGCCAATCAGATTGAAGTTCAATCCAATTGGCTGATCCAATCAGTCAATCAGATTGAGCTCGCATTCTATTGGCTGTTCCGATCATCCAATAGAATGCGAGCTCAATCTGATTGGCTGATTCAATCAGCCAATCAGATTTTTCCTACCTTAATTCCGATTGGCTGATAGAATCCTATCAGCCAATCGGAATTGAAGGGACGCCATCTTGGATGACGTCCCTTAAAGGAGCCTTCATTCGTCGGTAGTCCTTCGGGAAAGAAGGATGTTCCGCGGCGGCGGAATGAAGATGGATCCTGAAGAAGAAGATTGAAGACCCCGCTTGGAAAATGACATCGCCCAGATCGAAGACTTCTTCAGCGCCGCTTGGAGGATCACTTCATCGAATGGAAGACTTCTTCAGCGCCGCTTGGAGGATCACTTCATCGGATGGAAGATTTCTTCAGCGCCCCTTGGAGGATAACTTCTGCCGCTCCGGATCTCCTCTTCGGTTCCATTGCTGCTCGGCTGAGTGAAGACGACTCAAGGTAGAATGATCTTCAGGGGGGTAGTGTTAGGTTTTTTTTTAAGGGGGGTTTGGGTTAGATTAGGGGTATGTGGGTGGTGGGTTTTAATGCTGGGGGGGTTGTATTTTTCTTTTACAGGCAAAAGAGCTGAATTTTTTGGGGCATGCCACACGAAAGGCCCTTTTAAGGGCTGGTAAGGTAAAAGAGCTTTGAACTTTTTTAAGTTAGAATACGGTAGGCATTTTTTTATTTTGGGGGGCTTTGTTATTTTATTAAGGGGCTTAGATTAGGTGTAAGTAGCTTAAAATTGTTGTAATATTTTTTAAATGTTTGTAACTTATTTTTTTTATTTTTTGTAACTTAGCTTTTTTTATTTTTTGTACTTTAGTTAGTTTATATAATTGTATTTAATTGTAGTTATTTGTAGGTAATTTATTTAATTAATGTAATGATAGTGTAGTGTTAGGTTTAATTGTAACTTAGGTTAGGATTTATTTTACAGGTAATTTTGTATTTCTTTTAGCTAGGTAGTTATTAAATAGTTAATAACTATTTAATAACTATTCAAACTAGCTAAAATAAATACAAAGTTACCTGTAAAATAAATATAAATCCTAAGATAGCTACAATGTAATTATTAATTATATTGTAGCTATCTTAGGGTTTATTTTACAGGTAAGTATTTAGTTTTAAATAGGAATAATTTATTAATGTATAGTGTAGTGTTAGGTGTAATTGTAACTTGGGTTAGTTTTTATTTTACAGGTTAATTTCTCTTTATTTTAGCTAGGTAAGCTATTAAATAGTTAATAACTATTTAATAGCTATTGTACCTAGTTAAAATAAATTGAAATTTGCCTGTAAAATAAAAACAAATCCTTACATAGCTACAATATAATTATTATTTATATTGTAGCTACATTAGGGTTTATTTTAAAGGTAAGTATTTAGTTTTAAATAGGAATAATTTAGTTCATAATAGAAATATTATTTAGATTTATTTAATTAATATTTAAGTTAGGGGGTGTTAGGGTTAGTGTTAGACTTAGGTTTAGGGGTTAATAATTTTATTACAGTGGCGGCGGTGTAGTGGGGGGCAGGATAGGGGTTAATAAATTTATTATAGGTGGTGACGGTGTAGGGGGGGCAGGATAGGGGTTAATAAATGTAATATAGGTTGCGGCGGGGTCAGGGAGCGGCGGTTTAGGGGTTAAACTATTTATTTAGTTGCGGCGAGGTGCGGGATCAGCAGGATAGGGGTTAATAACTTTATTATAGAGGGCGACGGTATAGGGGGGGCAGGATAGGGGTTACTAGGTATAATGTAGGTTGCGGCGGTGTCCGGGAGCGGCGGTTTTGGGGTTAATACATTTATAAGAGTTGCGGCGGGGTCTAGTAGCGGCAGTTTAGGGGTTACTAACTTTATTTAGTTGCGGGGGGCTCCGGGGGCGCCGGTATAGGGGGTAGAACAGTGTAGTTAGTGTGAGTGCTTAGTGACAGGCTAGCAAGAAAGCTGTAAAAAGCCGAAGAGCAGCGAGATCGGATGAGTGATAACTCTCACAGTCCGCTGCTCATCGCCCCGTACTTGGTGCGCAGCTTTTTGACAGCTTTTTTGATAACTTAGGCGAATTTTTGCAGGTCTGCGGCGGCGATGTGAGGTGAGGTTAGGCAGGCGTATTGGGCCGGCGAAGGCAGGAAAAGTAGACACGTTGATTACTACCCCCCCTTGTGTCACGCAAACACAATATGACAGCAAGCTAAAAGACACTCAAGCAAAATCATATATTCCTCACTATCTATTCCATTCATAGAGTAACCCTTCCACACATATTACTTAAAAAATAAAAACATGTTCTTAGAAAATACTTAAAATCAACTTCCCACTACACAAAACAGAACATTTACAGTCGATAGTCACACTCATAAAAAATGCAGCACTTAAAAATACCACATTCTTGCAAAACACTACAAAAAATGAAATTCCCATAACAACCTTTAACTATGGTTTGTAAATTTTACCCTGCACAATACTATGAGATCATGCTAATAATGTAATCACTTTAGAAAATCAATACACTCTAGTTTCACATTTACAAATAAAATCCCTACCCTGGCATGTGAAATAGCTGATTTAGCCTCTAGCTTAGCTACTTATAGTAAAAGTTTGTATACTGAAGTCCATTGAATAGGCTAAGCAAACACAGCCAGCATAAAAAAAACACTCTCAGTGGGGTGCAGGAAAAAATAACATGACAATTTTCCATTGCTCTGTCCAAGCACCGAGCTCCGATTTTCCAGACACATATAATATAAGAAACAAAATAAGATATGCTATTACCTGAAACTCAGTCCATTGTAATAGGTTGTGATTTAAAAGCACAAAACCAGCTACTTCTTATATAAGCATAAACCTGCAAATGCAAATTATCCTACATTTTTATACTATTTTACTGGTATAACAAGTCAATGAAAATACATTAATCTAAAAACAATTTTCCAGTGTACTTTTCCTTTAAGGGCTGACCATTTATAATATGCATATGACATATATAACTTAGCCAAGATAAGGAAACTTGTATTATTTACCATTAAAATGTTACTTCTTTACTGTATCATAACCTGCATATATTTAAATAAGAGCCATCACAGCATAAATAATAGTACACAGTAATATGTTACCAGTTTATATCAAAATAAAAAACTACTCTAAAAATGTTTTAGATACATTTAATAACATACAGCTAAATAACCTATCTTTTCTCTTTTCCCTGTTCCACAACTCTACATAAATCTTACACATCCCCACAGAACAACATACTTAAATCAACAGAAAAACTCTCTTTTGTATTTACCAGACTTAAAATCACACCCATCACCGCACTTACAAATTCCGTAGTTTACTTGCAAAAACAATATATTTATGTGCCTTAGACACATCAAATCTCTCATCAATCCTATTACTGGCACACAGAATTAAGCATTGTACACATTTTTATTATTACATGACTTTAAAATCAAGTTACAGCAATAACAAACAAATCATTACAGCACCAGCTTTATTAGCTAAGAAATTCTAAAGGGATTTTTAAGTGTATATAGCGCTGGACTTAAAATGCTTAAGCCTCCTTAATTACTGTCCTCCTCCTAGACAGAAGCTTACAGTAAAAAATAGAGAAATCTTTTAAGAAGGTGCTGGGCAAGCTCTAAGCATTAAAGACAGGGATATAGAATGATGTTGCAATAGGGGTATATAAGTTTTACAAACGGGTATTCCCTTTTTTTTAAATTTAAAAACCTTTTTCAGGGTAGTTTATTTTATAGTTTATGTCAGTTGCGGTTCCTTTGCAAAAGAGTTCTATTTCTTTGTATAGTTATTATACCTAGTATCAAATCAATCCTAAATTTTATATTTCTTATTTAGGCTTAGAAAAAATAAATGGATAATTGAATCAATCTTTCAAAATATCATCTTTACTGGTGATGCTTTTAAAACAAAAATAAAAATATACAATCTTAAATCTAAAACAATTACAGTATGTCACTCTAAAATAATATTGTAACAACGATACAAATATGAACAGTGATTAAAATCAGGTTTACAGTTGAATATTTACTTTTAAACCTTCAATTTTTAAAAAGCTTAGCATACGTTAATGGCAGAAACAAATATATGTATCAATGCTGCGGTACCTCCTTTATTTTATAGATATTAACCCCTTAACGACCGAGGACGTGCAGGGTACGTCCTCAAAAAAAAGGCAGTTAACGCCTGAGGACGTACCCTGCACGTCCTCGGTGTGGAAAGCAGCTGGAAGCGATCCTGTTTGCTTCCAGCTGCTTTCCGTTATTGCAGTGATGCCTCGATATGGAGGCGTCCTGCAATAACCTTTTGAAGCCATCCGATGCAGAGAGAGCCACTCTGTGGCCCTCTCTGCACCGGAGATCGGTGGCTTCCTTCGTTGGTGGGTGGGAGCAGTACCGGGAGGCGGGTGGCGGCCATCGATGGCCCTGGAGATGTGGAGGGGGGCGGGATCGTGGGCGGGGATGCCCGGGGGCGCGCACGGACGCACGCGCGTGCACGGGAGGGCGGGGGCGGGTGCGTGCACGGGGAGGGAGCGGGTGGGAACTGCTACACTACAGAAAAAGGCAATCAGTTAAAAAAAGTAAAAAAAATAAATACGATCAATGAGGTGGTGGGGGTTTGTGGTGGTGGGGGGGGGGGGGGTGTTTGGGGAAGCTACACTACAGAAAAAAAAAACTAAGAAAAAAAAAAAAAAGCCTTTTTTTGTGCAAGCTGGGTACTGGCAGACAGCTGCCAGTACCCAAGATGGCCCCCAATAAGGCAGATAGGGAAGGTTACAGAGCTGTTTTGGGGGGGATCAGGGAGGTTGGAGGCTAAGGGGGGTCCTACTCAGCAGAAGAATTATTATTATTTTTTTTTAAAAAAAAACCTAAACCCCCCAAAAAGCTTTTATTTTAGTACTGGCAGACTTTCTGCCAGTACTTAAGATGGCAGGGACAATTGTGGGGTGGGGGAGGGAAGGGAGCTGTTTGGGAGGGATCAGGGGGTCTGATGTGTCAGGTGGGAGGCTGATCTCTACACTAAAGCTAAAATTAACCCTGCAAGCTCCCTACAAACTTCCTAATTAACCCCTTCACTGCTAGCCATAATACACGTGTGATGCGCAGCAGCATTTTGCGGCCTTCTAATTACCAGAAAGCAACGCCAAAGTCATATATATCTGCTATTTCTGAACAAAGGGGATCCCAGAGAAGCATTTACAACCATTTGTGCCATAATTACACAAGCTGTTTGTAAATGATTTCAGTGAGAAACCTAAAATTGTGAAAAATTTAACGTTTTTTTTTTATTTGATCGCATTTGGCGGTGAAATGGTGGCATGAAATATACCAAAATGGGCCTAGATCAATACTTTGGGTTGTCTACTACACTACACTAAAGCTAAAATTAACCATACAAGCTCCCTACAAGCTCCCTAATTAACCCCTGCACTGCTGGGCATAATACACGTGTGGTGCGCAGCGGCATTTAGCGGCCTTCTAATTACCAAAAAGCAATGCCAAAGCCATATATGTCTGCTATTTCTGAACAAAGGGGATCCCAGAAAAGCATTTACAACCATTTGTGCCATAATTGCACAAGCTGTTTGTAAATAATTTCAGTGAGAAACCGAAAGTTTGTGAAAAAATTTGTGAAAAAGTGAACGATTTTTTGTATTTGATCGCATTTGGCGGAGAAATGGTGGCATGAAATATACCAAAATTGGCCTAGATCAATACTTTGGGATGTCTTCTAAAAAAAAATATATACATGTCAATTGATATTCAGGGATTCCTGAAAGATATTAGTGTTCCAATGTAACTAGCGCTAATTTTGAAAAAAAGTAGTTTGGAAATAGCAAAATGCTACTTGTATTTATGGCCCTATAGCTTTCAAAAAAAGCAAAGAACATGTAAATATTAGGTATTTCTAAACTCAGGACAAAATTTAGAAACTATTTAGCATGTTTTCTTTTTGGTGGTTGTAGATGTGTAACAGATTTTGGGGGTCAAAGTTAAAAAAAGTGTTTTTTTTTTCCATTTTTTCCTCATATTTTATAAAAATTTTTATAGTAAATTATAAGATATGATGAAAATAATGGTATTTTTAGAAAGTTAATTTAATGGCGAGAAAAACGGTATATAATATGTGTGGGAAACAGTAAATGAGTAAGAGGGAAATTACAGCTAAACACAAACACCGCAAAAATGTAAAAATAGCCTTGGTCCCAAACGGACAGAAAATGGAAAAGTGCTGTGGTCATTAAGGGGTTAAACAAAATCTCTCCTGGTGTATTGTCTTGGTTATAATTTGACAATGCCCCCTCTTCTTGATTGGTATAATAGGTTTGGTAACAAAGTCTCTCTTAGTGCGCTCTGTTGAAAAAATAGGAAACAGTAGTGGCCAACTACTTTTTATCTTGTTTGTTTCTCCAAATCGCTACAGAGTAAGTAGTATTAATGACTATTCGAATACTGACAGTTTTTTAAAACGGAAAGCACCGTACCTTTGGTAGACTTTGTAGGAGTCCTGCTGTGCAGGTAGTCTTACCCTTCTGATAGGTGGTTTCCTCCCAAGGATTTATGCTTATTCTGCCGCTCCGACAACTCGGCGGTTTAAAGGTGTTTTTCTTTCAATATTTCTGAACTTGCGCAAGTTTCTTCTGGACTCCTTTCCCTGCACTTAGTACTGGATGTACGCAAGGGAATATATGTTAACAGTCTTTTACTCTCACAGGTGTTTGCTCCTGACTCCGTTTGTGGGTAATCACCAGCCATCTTTTCTCGCAGATAGAACTCCAGGCTGCACAATCCCAACGGACATTGACAATCCACCTGGCTACTCAATGGTAATCACAGCTTCTACCGGTTTCACCCTAATTACGGGCTTTCTCAAGATCCACCTATCAGAAGGGTAATTGTCAAATTATAACCAAGACAATACACCAGGAGAGATTTTGTTTAATATCTATAAAATAAAGGAGGTACCGCAACATTGATACATATATTTGTTACTGCCCTTAACGTATGCTAAGCTTTTTAAAAATTGAAGGTTTAAAAGTAAATATTCAACTGTAAACCTGATTTTAATCACTGTTCATATTTGTATCGTTGTTACAATATTATTTTAGAGTGACATACTGTAATTGTTTTAGATTTAAGATTGTATATTTTTATTTTTGTTTTAAAAGCATCACCAGTAAAGATGATATTTTGAAAGATTGATTCAATTATCCATTTATTTTTTCTAAGCCTAAATAAGAAATATAAAATTTAGGATTGATTTGATACTAGGTATAATAACTATACAAAGAAATAGAACTCTTTTGCAAAGGAACCGCAACTGACATAAACTATAAAATAAACTACCCTGAAAAAGGTTTTTCAATTTAAAAAAAAAGGGAATACCCGTTTGTAAAACTTATATACCCCTATTGCAACATCATTCTATATCCCTGTCTTTAATGCTTAGAGCTTGCCTAGCACCTTCTTAAAAGATTTCTCTATTTTTTATTAGCTAAGAAACACTGGTATACACACACACAAGCTTATATCAACTTGCATACCGTAAATTAACTTCCAATATTCAGCAATTTTAACAAACAGAAAGCTTTTAAAGATACAGAAAATATATTGCTATATGTAAGTAAAACATATATTTATTAGTGACAGAATAACAAGATAAAACTCTTTACTAAGTTTAAAATGTATTTTTAGGAGTGTCCAAAATTGTTCAGAATGGCCATTTCTAAACAATTTAAGACGTCTAACAAATAATTAGACAAGATAATAAATTCTTTGAACTTCCGTAGGGAGCTTTTCAAAAACACAGTGAAACACTTCTAACACATAAATTACACAAAAAGGGTTTTCACATACAACGCTAGTTTTCAAGATACATCCTTACATATCACATTAAACCATTATGTACAGGGAACAGGATTCTTTTCCATAAGAGTTAAGTTAAAGAATCAGTCATAAATTATTCTGCGTCAGCAAACTAAGGCCTAGATTTAGAGTTGGGCGGTAGCCGTCAAAACCAGCGTTAGAGGCTCCTAACGCTGGTTTTTACCGCCCTCTGGTATTTGGAACCAGTCATTAAAGGGTCTAATGCTCACTTTCCAGCCGCGACTTTTCCATTACGTCAATTGCGTATCCTATCTTTTCAATGGGATCTTTCTAACGCTGGTATTTAGAGTCGTGGCTGAAGTGAGCGTTAGAAATCTAACGACAAAACTCCAGCCGCAGAAAAAAGTCAGTAGTTAAGAGCTTTCTGGGCTAACGCCGGTTTATAAAGCTCTTAACTACTGTGCTCTAAAGTACACTAACACCCATAAACTACCTATGTACCCCTAAACCGAGGTCCCCCCACATCGCCGCCACTATATTTAAATTTTTTAACCCCTAATCTTCCGCTCCGTACACTGCTGCCAACTACGTTATCCCTATGTACCCCTAATCTGCTGCCCCTAACACCGCCGTCCCCTATATTATATTTATTAACCCCTAATCTGCCCCCCACAACGTCGCCACCAGCTACCTACAATAATTAACCCCTAATCTGCCGACCGGAGCTCACCGCTAGTATAATAAATGTATTAACCCCTAATCCGCCTGACTCCCGCCTCAATAACCCTATAATAAATAGTATTAACCCCCAATCTGCCCTCCCTAACATCGCTGACAGCTAACTTCAAGTATTAACCCCTAATCTGCTCACCGCTACGCTAATTAATGGATTAACCCCTAAAGCTAAGTCTAACCCTAACACTAACACCCCCCTAAGTTAAATATAATTTTTATCTAACGAAATAAATTAAGTCTTATTAAATAAATTATTCCTATTTAAATCTAAATACTTACCTGTAAAATAAATCCTAATATAGCTACAATATAAATTATAATTATATCTTAGCTATTTTAAGATTAATATTTATTTTACAGGCAACTTTGTAATTATTTTAACCAGGTACAATAGCTATTAAATAGTTAAGAACTATTTAATAGCTACCTAGTTAAAATAATTACAAAATTACCTGTAAAATAAATCCTAACCTAAGTTACAATTAAACCTAACACTACACTATCAATAAATAAATTAAATAAACTACCTACAATTATCTACAATTAAACCTAACACTACACTATCAATAAATAAATTAAATACAATTCCTACAAATAAATACAATTAAATAAACTAACTAAAGTACAAAAAATAAAAAAGAACTAAGTTACAAAAAATAAAAAAATATTTACAAACATAAGAAAAAAATTACAACAATTTTAAACTAATTACACCTACTCTAAGCCCCCTAATAAAATAACAAAGACCCCCAAAATAAAATAATGCCCTACCCTATTCTAAATTACAAAAGTTCAAAGCTCTTTTACCTTACCAGCCCTTAAAAGGGCCCTTTGCGGGGCATGCCCCAAAGAATTCAGCTCTTTTGCCTGTAAAAAAAAACATACAATACCCCCCCCAACATTACAACCCACCACCCACATACCCCTAATCTAACCCAAACCCCCTTAAATAAACCTAACACTAAGCCCCTGAAGATCTTCCTACCTTGTCTTCACCATGCCAGGTATCACCGATCGTTCCAGGCTCCGAAATCATCATCCAAGCCCAAGCGGGGGCTAGACATCCATCATCCGGCTGAAGTCTTCTATCAAGCGACGGCTGAAGAAGTCCAGAAGAGGCTCCAAAGTCTTCATCCTATCCGCGAAGAAGAGTAGATCCGGACCGGCAACCATCTTCTTCCAAGCGGCATCTTCTATCTTCATCCGATGACGACCGGCTCCATCTTGAAGACCTCCACCGCGGACCCATCTTCTTCTTCCGACGACTTCCCGACGAATGACGGTTCCTTTAAGGGACGTCATCCAAGATGGCATCCCTCGAATTCCGATTGGCTGATAGGATTCTATCAGCCAATCGGAATTAAGGTAGGAAAATTCTGATTGGCTGATGGATCAGGCAATCAGATTGAGCTTGCATTCTATTGGCTGATCGGAACAGCCAATAGAATGCGAGCTCAATCTGATTGGCTGATTGAATCAGCCAATCGGATTGAACTTGATTCTGATTGGCTGATTCCATCAGCCAATCAGAATTTTCCTACCTTAATTCCGATTGGCTGATAGAATCCTATCAGCCAATCGGAATTCGAGGGACGCCATCTTGGATGACGTCCCTTCATCGGAAGAAGAAGATGGGTCCGCGGTGGAGGTCTTCAAGATGGAGCCGGTCGTCATCGGATGAAGATAGAAGATGCCGCTTGGAAGAAGATGGTTGCCGGTCCGGATCTACTCTTCTTCCCGGATAGGATGAAGACTTTCGAGCCTCTTCTGGACTTCTTCAGCCGTCGCTTGATAGAAGACTTCAGCCGGATGATGGATGTCTAGCCCCCGCTTGGGCTTGGATGAAGATTTCGGAGCCTGGAACGATCGGTGATACCTGGCATGGTGAAGACAAGGTAGGAAGATCTTCAGGGGCTTAGTGTTAGGTTTATTTAAGGGGGGTTTGGGTTAGATAAGGGGTATGTGGGTGGTGGGTTGTAATGTGGGGGGGGGGTATTGTATGTTTTTTTTTCACAGGCAAAAGAGCTGAATTCTTTGGGGCATGCCCTGCAAAGGGCCCTTTTAAGGGCTGGTAAGGTAAAAGAGCTTTGAACTTTTGTAATTTAGAATAGGGTAGGGCATTTTTTTATTTTGGGGGTCTTTGTTATTTTATTAGGTGGCTTAGAGTAGGTGTAATTAGTTTAAAATTGTTGTAATTTTTTTCTAATATTTGTAAATATTTTTTTATTTTTTGTAACTTAGTTATTTTTTATTTTTTGTACTTTAGTTAGTTTATTCAATTGTATTTATTTGTAGGAATTGTATTTAATTTATTTATTGATAGTGTAGTGTTAGGTTTAATTGTAGATAATTGTAGGTAGTTTATTTAATTTATTTATTGATAGTGTAGTGTTAGGTTTAATTGTAACTTAGGTTAGGATTTATTTTACAGGTAATTTTGTAATTATTTTAACTAGGTAGCTATTAAATAGTTCTTAACTATTTAATAGCTATTGTACCTGGTTAAAATAAATACAAAGTTGCCTGTAAAATAAATATTAATCCTAAAATAGCTACAATATAATTATAATTTATATTGTAGCTATATTAGGGTTTATTTTACAGGTAAGTATTTAGATTTAAATAGGAATAATTTATTTAATAAGAGTTAATTTATTTTGTTAGATAAAAATTATATTTAACTTAGGGGGGTGTTAGTGTTAGGGTTAGACTTAGCTTTAGGGGTTAATACATTTATTATAGTAGCGGTGAGCTCCGATCGGAAGATTAGGGGTTAATTATTGTAGGTAGCTGGCGGCAACGTTTTGGGGGGCAGATTAGGGGTTAATAAATATAATATAGGGGTCGGCGGTGTTAGGGGCAGCAGATTAGGGGTACATAACTATAATGTATGTTGTGGCGGTGTAGGGAGATTAGGGGTTAATAATAATATGCAGGGGTCAGCGATAGCAGGGGCGGCAGATTAGGGGTTAATAAGTGTAAGGTTAGGGGTGTTTAGACTCGGGGTACATGTTAGAGTGTTAGGTGCAGACGTAGGAAGTGTTTCCCCATAGAAAACAATGGGGCTGCGTTAAGAGCTGAACGCTGCTTTTTTGCAGGTGTTTTTTTTTCAGCTCAAACTGCCCCATTGTTTTCTATGGGGATATCGTGCACGAGCACGTTTTTGAAGCTGGCCGCGTCCGTAAGCACTGCTGGTATCTAGAGTTGCAGTGGCATTAAATTATGCTCTATGCTCCCTTTTTGGAGCCTAACGCACTGAAAACCCAGCCATTCTGTGAACTCTAAATACCAGCAGTATTTAAAAGGTGCGGGAGAAAAAAAGCATGTGTAGCTAACGCACCCCTTTGGCCGCCAAACTCTAAATCTAGCCGTATGGTCTGTGAGACGGTTTTTGTGCAGCATCTCATGAGACTATTGCCAAGAGCTCTTGAAAAAAAAAATATATCTCTCTCTTATCACATTCCCACACATT
The DNA here is from genome assembly GCF_027579735.1 of Bombina bombina. Classification (NCBI taxonomy): domain Eukaryota; kingdom Metazoa; phylum Chordata; class Amphibia; order Anura; family Bombinatoridae; genus Bombina; species Bombina bombina. The sequence continues at coordinate 51,000,769 of NC_069504.1, read as the reverse complement.
AAAGCAACAACAGACTAAACGTTTTACCTTGAGCAAATCCCATATTCACTTCACACTTTTATACACAAGACAGCACAATACAATACACACAAATAAACATAAATCAGTGAGTACTCAGCTCCAGTGACATCCATGATTATATATATATATATATATATATATATATATATATATATATATGGTGCAAGACTCAAACTTGCAGAGGAACTATTAACCCTTTAAATACAATGCAAGACTCAAACTTGCAGAGGGACTATTACAGTGCCAGACTCAAACTGGCAGAGGGACTATTAACCCTTTAAAAACAGTGCAAGACTCAAACTTGCCTGTGGTCAGTGCAAGACTCAAACTTGCGCTATAAATTGCGCTATCGCCCATCCAGAGGAGTTTAACCCCTTATTATTTCCCTTTAATGCCAGCCAGACCTTGGGTCCAAATTCACAGAGGGAAGCAAGAGATTTAAACACTTCTTCTAACTTACCCAGTATGAATTCCATCTTCTGACACCAGAACTGTTAGGTCTCAGATCACCGGGGGGAGGGGAGTACCACTTCATAATCTTCATAATAATAATTAGTATGTTACATTTATCACTGAAATTGAGTATTTCACATTTAAGGCATTGGAGAGCAATAATCAGACATGCACACACAATGGAATCTAAGTCTGCTCTAATTTATTCTTAGCAGGACTGGGTAATATATTACATTACATACATGTAACAACAAAGAGGGTCTTTATATACACCCCCTATTACAAATTAGGTAATACACCTTAACAGACAGAAAATCTTTTTTTTAAGACTGGAGACATTCATCCTTGAACAACAAGATAACATAGGAATGTAAAAATGCTCTTAGCTGCATGGTTACGTTAGTAACAAGATAAGGACGTTACTCCCCAAAGAACAAATGTCATATAACAAAATACAGAAAAAAACAACAGTTCAATATCAGTACAATAGTTCATAATAAGTTCATCATGGCTTCTTAGATACAAAGTGGCAGCACTATGGTTATATATTCTAACAAGGGGTTAATAGGTTTAGTTAGTGTTGGCGATGTTTGGGAATGGAGGTTTAGGGTTTAATAGGTTTAGTTAGTGTTGGCGATTTCAGGGAACTGCGGTTTAGGGCTTAATAAGTTTAGTTAGTGTCGGCGATTTCGGGGAACAGCAGTTTAGGGGATAAAAGGTTTAGTTAGTGTCGGTGATGGTGAACTGCGGTTTAGGGGTTAATAGTTTTAGTTAGTGTCGGCTATGTAGAGGAGTGGTGGTTTGGGGTTAATAGCTTTATTTAATGTTTTAGTTGGTGTTGACGATGTCGGGAACGGTGGTTTAGGGGTTAATAGCTTTATTTAATGTTTTAGTTGGTGTTGACGATGTCGGGGAATGGCGGTTTAGGGGTTAATAGCTTTATTTAGTGTTTTAGCTTGTGTTGACGATGTCGGGGAACAGCGGTTTAGGGTATAATAGCCTTATTTAGTGATTTAGTTAGTGTCGGCAATGTCGGAGAACTGCGGTTTAGATGAGAACAATTAAAAATTCCGAATATGAATAAATATTGAGTAAATATTATTAACCCCTAATCTGCTGTCCCTAACATCGCCGCCACCTACCTACACTTATTAACCCCTAATCTGTCGCCCTCAACATCGCTGCCCCTATACTAAATTTATTAACCCTTAAACCTAAGTCTAACCCTAACCCTAACACCCCTTAACTTAAATATAATTACAATAAATCTAAATAAAAATTCCTATCATTAACTAAATTATTCCTATTTAAAACTAAGTACTTACCTATAAAATAAACCCTAAGCTAGCTACAATATAACTAATAGTTACATTGTATCTAGCTTAGGGTTTATTTTTATTTTACAGGCAAGTTTGTATTTATTTTAACTAGGTAGAATAGTTATTAAATAGTTATTAACTATTTAATAACTACCTAGCTAAAATAAATACAAAAGTACCTGTAAAATAAAACCTTACCTAAGTTACAATAACACCTAACACTACACTATAATTAAATAAATTAACTAAATTAAATACAATTACCTAAATTAAATTAAATTATCTAAAGTACAAAAAACAAACAAACACTAAATTACAGAAAATAATAAACAAATTACAGATATTTAAACTAATTACACTTAATCTAATAGCCCTATCAAAATAAAAAAAGTCCCCCCAAAATAAAAAAAACCCCAGCCTAAACTAAACTACTACTATTTTAGGTACTTCTGAGAAACAAGTGTCTCTTTAAAAGACTACAGTACAGATGCTATCATAAACATGGGGGTTTCATGTTTTGTACATTGTGCCATTCCTGTTCCCCCCCTTTGTGCCAATATTAGCAGTCTGCTCAGAACTTTAGGCCACCAACTGGGGGTTTAGAGGGCAGATCCACAGATATTATATAAACCCCTTATCAATAAGTATAGTTTCTAAATCTGTGCCTGTGTTTACCCTCTCTTATAGCACAACAAAAAAGAGGTTTGCAGACTCACCAGCATCCTTTCCAATGGCTTCCTTAAAACCGGAAGCTCCAGCTCTTCGGTCTGGAAAAACAGAAGACCTAATCAGGGTAAGCCCAACCCCCTAGTACCAAGCAAGCAGTTGAAAAAAAGAAAAGAAAACAGCCCCGTTCCAGACTTCACTCAGCTGCTGTCGGTCAGCATTCGAAAAAGGCTCAGGCTAAACTGTGTAATTAAAAAGTAATTCTTTATTGATCCAAGATAAAAACTTCATCAGCACACACACCTCTATGTACAGAGACCATCTTTACCCTATCTTAGCTGTGTGATTCATACACTCAGCACATTTCTTTGTTCTTTGTTGACCAAGGGATGTCTTATGGTGACTTGGGTTCTTATACCCCTCAGCCTGGAATCTCAGTAAACTCTGCTGAGCTGTCCCCTAAATAAAAAAAATATATATTTCTGCTGCTATGGCTGAACTTATATAGCAGCTATTTTCCTCCATCGAAGAGGTTATCTCCCTTCACAAAAATGTCCCACTTGGTCACTTAAATGTATTGATTTCTCTATCTGCCAGAAAAATAAAAGTAGAGGAACTGTTCCTCTACTGAGGGTTCAGTTTCTGAGTCAGTCTCCCCATGGTATCAGTAGATGAGGATGTGTCCTTTAATTTCACGTTATATCACATACCTACCTTGTTAAGGGAAGTGTTAAGCACCTTAGAGGAGGATGATGTAAGTAACCCTCATAAGCATAATATTAATATATATATATAATGGATATATTCTTTAAGTCTGTATTAAAACAGAGTTCATATTTCCTTATATCTGAATCTGTGTCTGAGCCTGTGTCTAAGGAGTGGAATAAGTCCAGGGGCACCTTTTTTTCTTTCTGTCAAGTTTAAAGGGACAGGTTACTTTTATTACTGTTTAAAAAGATAGGTAAAGCCTTTACTACCCATTCCCCAACTTTGCACAACCAACAGTGTTATATTAATTAGTTTCTAAGCCCCTGCAGGTAATCTCTTATCTCACTGCATTTTATAAGCCATTCACAGCCAGACAGTGCTAGTTTATGTGTGTCATAAATATAACATTGTGCTCAATGCTGTGCAGTAATGCAGGAACCAGCACTAAGTGGCTAATATGCAAGTTTGCAAAATGCCGTTGTCTGCAGAGGCTTAAATACAAGGTAATCACAGAGGAAAAAAAAGTATTTTACTATAACAGTGTCGGTTATGCAAAACTGGGAAATGCGTAATAAAGGTATTATATATCTTTTTAAACAATAAACATTTTCAAGTAGACTGTCCCTATAAAGCTATGTTTTCTTTGTCAGCCTCTAATCTAGATGTCTGGGAGACAGTCCCTATCTCCTCTTCAGGCAAGTGGACCACTATTTCCGTAGGCAATAACACCTCTAAAAGATGGAATGGATAAAAAAATTCAAGGATTTCTATTAATTCTTTTTTCAGCTGATGGGATATTCATTTTGCCCGTTAGTGTGGCCTGAATTGCAATTGCCATGTTTATTTGGTGCAATTACCTGTCACCAGATGTGTCTACTATAAAGTGTGGAGAATCTATCTGTCCTGGTGTGCTACTAGGGATTTTCATTGGAGTTTTTCTAGAAAGATCTGGAAAATGGTTGCCAGTTCAATAAAGGGTCTAGATTTCTGCCTAGTCTGGTTGTTGATTGAAAGATTGCTAACATTTCTGCTATACGGATGTTTTTCAGGCTCAGATGCATATCAAACATCTAAAGGACAGCCGTACCATCCACATTACTTCCAATATTAATTTATTCCCAGATAGTAAGATAAGCTTATCTATATGTGAATAGATTAATATTGAAAGTAGTGTTAATAGTGCGGCTCTCCTTTGGGTGTTTGAGACTAGAGACGTTGGGGTGTGCAGTGACCAAGTGAGCATGCACATTTTTACATATTTACTGAGTGCTGGATATTCTATGGAGTCAGATCCATATCAAACTTGCTTTTTATGTATTGTGGACACTTACTGTCATATGAAAGAAATCATAATTTAAACTTATCTAATAAATGTATTTCAGTCATGCTAATGAGAGTCTGTGACCCTGCCTGTACCTTATTTGTCCCATTGTTTCCCTTTTGTGTCTTTTGACTTTTAATCTGCACCTTGTTATATGTATAAATGAGAGTGAAAGTGCTAATAGATGGAGTAAAGCTCTAGAATGTATGGGTGTGTTTGCCTCCTCCTTGTGAGTAGAACATATATCCCACATGTGATGATTTGTGGACTCTCACCATCAAGATAGACATAATTGTATCAGAGAAGTCGGGATGGACTGAGACCAACAAGCTCCTGGTAAAAAATTAAGGAAGGGCCTTTTACCTCTTTCCCCTCTTTATCCCCTATACCCCTCCCCCAACCCACCACCTACCTACCTTGCCCCCACCAGGGCCCCCAATCTCCAGGGACAAGGCCTCCACAGCCATACTCAGGGCAGCCACAGATCTACCCCCAGGGCCCTACCATCCTCCAGAGTCGGAGCCCACTACAAGGTGCCCGGAGCAACAGACCTCCTATCCAGGCACAGGGCACCCACTGCACTAGCTCCTGATCATCTTCTGCACGCCCCGACTCACAACCACTAGAGCAGCTGTCAGATCTTAAACTGCTCTAACTAATCTTTGAACTAGGGGAAAGCTGTAGGCGCTGACTGTGTGCATGGTCCCATACTATCATTTGCCTGCTTCTGACCGCTAACTCACAGCTGCTAGAGTCACCTGTCACTGGTCCAGGTCCTACAGCCCAACTACTCAGTCCCCCCTTAAAGGTAATCATAATTTTTTTTTTTTCTTAGACATATTTAGCATGTTTTGATAATACTTTTTCATATGAATGAATGATATTTTTAGAATGTATTGCCCCCTTAGCTGTGGCTGTATTTTTGTCATTGTTACACAGCACACCCTCAAAGGTATAGTACAAATCTGATTATAAAAAGGATATGTGATTATAATGGTGATAATTGATGTGATCCAGTGATCTAAATGTTCCTCAAAGGAAAATTAAACACAAAATTGTGTAACACTGTATAATCGGTGAAAATTTTGATAGATGATTTCCTACTCACGTGAGATGGAGCTATAATAAGCTCTTTAACTGTGCACACCCATAGGTAGAGACAGTAAAATGTATTAAAACATATGATAAACGTCCTATGCACAGAGTAAGTGTTAGTCAGGATCTGAAATTGGAATTAGTAAATACTGTGAGAAGTTATCCTCTGTACCGGATGGAAACAGGTTATGGGCAGTATGAATTCCACTCCAACTTCTGCTCTGACCACCCGACAGGGTAACACTCCGCCTCTGACATCACTGACACGTAAGGACTATCATGCGGGGAATAAACCGACATATGTTTCACTCTATACTAACAGCTTTTTTTGAGAAGTACAGAGGATAACTTCTCACAGTATTTACTAACTGTTCCAATTTTGGACCCAGACTAACTAACACTTAGAGGCCTATTTATCAAGCCGTCAACCGCAAAAACACTGGAATTCCGCAGCGTAATTGTGGAGAGCCTGATTTATCAAAGCCTACAGACCGGCAAAAGTTGAAATCTGTGACGTAACATACGATCCGCTGGTCTCAACCCGACACAGATCGATGCTTACGTCATTACAGATGTTCTGAATGCAAATTCGGCACTATCTGACTACTTTTGTTAGTTATCAAATATCTACCAGGTGCGCTCGCCACTATTCCAGCCCAGCGTACCTGGTTTTCAGTCCGCCGCCCTGGAGGGGGCGGATGCCATAGGAATAAATGGGAGTCTGAAAGCAGCAAAAGCTTATGTTCGCTGCTGCCCAATATTCCATTGATTCCTATGGGAGAATAAACGTTATGTTTACACCTAACACCCTAACATAAGCCCCGAGTCTAAACACCCTTAATCTGCCGCCCCCTACAACGCCGCCACCTATATTATACTTATTAACCCCTAATCTGCCAACCGACACCGCTGCCACCTACATTATACTTATTAACCCCTAATCTGCTGCCCCCGACATCACCGCCACCTACATTATATTTATTAACCCATAATCTGCTGCCCGACACCGCTGTCACCTACATAAAGTTATTAACCCCTATTCCGCTGCTCCCGGACTCCGCAGCCACCTACATAATGTTATTAATCCCTATCCTGCCGCTCCCGGAGCCCACCACAACTAAATAATTGTATTAACCCCTAAACCCCTGGCCTCCCACATCACTAGCACTTACTAAACCTATTAACCCCTAAACCGCCAGCCCCAACATCACCATAAACTAAATTAACCTATTAACCCCTAAACCTAACAACCTGCTAACTTTACATTAAAATTACAACATCCCTATCTTATAATAAATTTAAACTTATCTTTAGATTTAAATTAAACTATATTAAACTAATAATTAATCTACCCTAACTATTAGACTAAAATTACATTAAACTATATTAAACTAATAATTAATCTTCCCTAACTGTTATACTAAAATTATATTAAACTACAAATTAAATTAAATATATTATATAGTTAAAAACCTAGCCCTACTCAAATAATTTAAATAACAAACACTAAGTTACAAAAAAAATAAACACTTAATAAAAAATAAATGATCAAATATTTAAACTAATTACACCTAATCTAATAGCCCTATGAAAATAAAAAAGCCCCCACAAAATAAAAAAACCCTAGCCTACAATAAACTACCAATTACCCTTAAAATGGCCCTTTGCAGGGCATTGCCCCAAAGAAATCAGCTCTTTTCCCTGTAAATAAAAAATACAAACAACCCCCAACAGTAAAACCCACCACTAACACAACCAAATCCCCCAAATAAAAACCTAATCTAAAAAACCTAAGCTCCCCATTGCCCTGAAAAGGGCATTTGTATGGGCATTGCCTTTAAAAGGGCATTTAGCTCTTTTTTAAAAGCCCAAACCCTAATCTAAAATTAAAACCCACCCAATAAACCCTTAAAAAAGCCTAACACTAACCCCCGAAGATCCACTTACAGTTTCTGAAGAGCCGACATCCATCCTCAACCAAGCGGCAGAAGTCCTCATTGAAGCTGGCAGAAGTCTTCATCCAAGCGAGCCGACATCTTCATCCAACCGGGCAGAAGTCTTCATCCAGACGGCATCTTCTATCTTCATCCATCCGGCACGGAGCAGCTCCATCTTCAAGACATCTGGCGCGGAGCATCCTCTTCTTATGACGTCTTCTTCCGAATGAAGGATCCTTTAAATGACGTCATCCAAGATGGCGTCCCTTAGATTCCAATTGGCTGATAGAATTCTATCAGTCAATCAGAATTAAGGTTGAAAAAATCCTATTGGCTGTTGCAATCAGCTAATAGGATTGAGCTTTCATCCTATTGGCTGATCCAATCAGCCAATAGGATTGAGCTTGCATTCTATTGGCTGATTGGAATAGCCAATAGAATACGAGCTCAATCCTATTGGCTGATTGGATCAGCCAATAGGATGAAAGCTCAATCCTATTGGCTGATTGCAACAGCCAATAGGATTTTTTCAACCTTAATTCTGATTGGCTGATAGAATTCTATCAGCCAATCAGAAACTAAGGGACACAATCTTGGATGACGTCATTTATAGAAACCTTCATTCGGAAGAAAACGTTGATTAAAGAGGATGCTCCGCGCTGGATGTTTTGAAGATGGAGCTACTCCGCGTCGGATGGATGAAGATAGAAGATGCCGCCTGGATGAAGACTTCTGCCCGTTTGGATGAAGATGTTGGCCCGCTTGGATGAAGACTTCTGCCGGCTTCGATGAGGACTTCTGCCGCTTGGTTGAGGATGGATGTCGGCTCTTCAGAAACTGTAAGTGGATCTTCGGGGGTTAGTGTTAGGCTTTTTTAAGGCTTTATTGGGTGGGTTTTAATTTTAGATTAGGGTTTGGGCTTTTGAAAAAGAGCTAAATGCCCTTTTAAGGGCAATGCCCATGCAAATACCCTTTTCAGGGCAATGGGGAGCTTAGGTTTTTTTAGATTAGGTTTTTATTTGGGGGGTTGGTTGTGTGGGTGGTGGATTTTACTGTTGGGGGGGTGTTTTTTTTATTTACAGGGAAAAGAGCTGATTTCTTTGGGGCAATGCCCCACAAAAGGCCATTTTAAGGGCCATTGGTAGTTTATTGTAGGCTAGGGTTTTTTTTATTTTGGGGGCTTTTTTATTTTCATAGGGCTATTAGATTAGGTGTAATTAGTTTAAATATTTTATATTTTTTTTTATTTTGTGTAACTTAGTGTTTATTTTTTTTGTAACTTAGAGATTGTTATTTTGTGTACCTTAGTTGTTAGTTTTTTGTAACTTTGTAATTTTTAATAGTAGATTTAAATTATTTGAGTAGGGTTAGGTTTTTAACTATATAGTATACAGGTGAAACTCGAAAATTTAGAATATTGTGCAAAAGTTCATTTATTTCACTAATGCAACTTAAAAGGTGAAACTAATATATGAGATAGACTCATTACATGCAAAGCAAGATAGTTCAAGCCGTGATTCGTCATAATTGTGATGATTATGGCTTACAGCTCATAAAAACACAAATCCACAATCTCAGAAAATTAGACTATTACATGCAATCAATAAAACAAGGATTGTACATACCTGTAGAACAATATCGGACCTCTAAAAAGTATAAGCATGCATACTATATGTACTCAGTACTTGGTTTGGGCCCCTTTTGCAGCAAGTACTGCCTCAATGTGGTGTGGCATGGAAGCTATCAGCCTGTGGCACTGTTGAGGTGTTATGGAAGATCAGGATGCTTCAATAGCGGCCTTCAGTTCTTCTGCATTGTTCAGTGTCATGTCTCTCATCTTTCTCTTGGCAATGCCCCATAGATTCTCTATGGAGTTCAGGTCAGGCGAGTTTGCTGGCCAATCAAGCACAGTAATCCCACAGTCATAGAACCAGGTTTTGGTGCTTTTGGCAGTATGGGCAGGTGCCAAGTCCTGCTGGAAAATAAATTCAGCATCCCCATAGAGCTTGTCTGCGGAAGGAAGCATGAAGTGCTCCAAAATATCCTGGTAGACGGCTGCGTTGACCCTGGACTTAATGAAGCACAGTGGACCAACACCAGCAGATGACATGGCTCCCCAAATCAACACAGACTGTGGAAACTTCACACTGGACTTCAAGCATCTTGCAGTGTGTGCCTCTCCATTCTTCTTCCATACTCTGGGTCCTTGTTTTCCAAATAAGATGCAAAATTTGCTCTCATCAGAAAAGAGGACTTTGAACCACTGAGCAACAGACCAGGTCTGTTTTTCTTTAGCCCAGGTAAGACGCTTCTGACATTGTTTGTTGTTCAGGAGTGGCTTGACAAGAGGAATACGACATTTGAAGCCCATGTCCAGGATCCGTCTTTGTGTGGTGGCTCTTATGAAAGTCCCCATCACTTTTGAATGGCCTTTTCCTGACAATCCTCTCCAGGCTGCATTCATTCCTGCTGCTTGTGCACCTTTTTCTTCCACACTTTTCCCTTCCACATAACTTTCTATTAATGTGCTTTGATACAGCACTTTGGGAACATCCAACTTCTTTTGCAATTACCTTTTGAGGCTTTCCCTCCTTATGGAGGGTGTTAATGATAGTTTTCTGCACAACTGTCAGGTCAGCAGTCTTTCCTATGATTGTGATTCCTACTGAACCAGACTGAGAGACCATTTAAAGGCTCAGGAACCCTTTGCAGGTGTTATGGCTTAATTAGCTGATTAGAGTGGGACACTTTGAGCCTAGAATATTGAACTTTTTCACAATATTCTAATTTTCTGAGATTGTGGATTTGGGGTTTTCATGAGCTGTAAGCCATAATCATCACAATTATGACAAATTACGGCTTGAACTATCTTGCTTTGAATGTAATGAGTCTCATATATTAGTTTCACCTTTTAAGTTGCATTAGTGAAATAAATGAACTTTTGCACGATATTCTAATTTTTCGAGTTTCACCTGTATTTAATTTAATTTAATTTGTAGTTTTATGTAATTTTAGTATAACAGTTAGGTTAGATTAATTATTAGTTTAATATAGTTTAATGTAATTTTATTCTAATAGTTAGGGTAGATTAATTAATAGTTTAATATAGTTTAATGTAATTTTAGTATAATAGTTAGGGTAGGTTAATTATTAGTTTAATATAGTTTAATGTAATTTTATTCTAATAGTTAGGTTAGATTAATTATTAGTTTAATATAGTTTAATGTAATTTTATTCTAATAGTTAGGGTAGATTAATTATTAGTTTAATATAGTTTAATGTAATTTTATTCTAATAGTTAGGGTAGATTAATTAATAGTTTAATATAGTTTAATGTAATTCTAGTATAATAGTTAGGTTAGATTAATTATTAGTTTAATATAGTTTAATGTAATTTTATTCTAATAGTTAGGTTAGATTAATTATTAGTTTAATATAGTTTAATGTAATTTTATTCTAATAGTTAGGGTAGATTAATTAATAGTTTAATATAGTTTAATGTAATTTTAGTATAATAGTTAGGGTAGGTTAATTTTTAGTTTAATATAGTTTAATTTAAATCTAAAGGTAAGTTTTAATTTATTATAAGATAGGGATGAGTTAATATTTAATATAAAGTTAGCGGGTTGTTTAGGGGTTAATAGGTTAATTTAGTTTATGGCAATGTGGGGGGCTAGCGGTTTAGGGGTTAATAGGTTTAGTAAGTGGTAGTGATGTGGGAGGCGAGAGGTTTAGGGGTTAATACATTTAGTTAGTTGCGGCGGGGTCCAGAGCGGCGGAATAGGGATTAATAAGTTTATTAGAGTTGCGGCGGTGTCAGGGAGCAGCGGAATAGGGGTTAATAATTTTATTTAGTTGCGGTGGGCTCCGGGAGCGGCGGGATAGGGGTTAATACATTTATTAGAGTTGCAGTTGGCTCTGGGAGCGGCGGGATATGGGTTAATACATTTTTTAGAGTTGCTGTGGGCTCCGGGAGCAGTGGGATAGGGGTTAAACAGTTTTGTATAGTGGCAGTGTTTAATGACAGGGTATAAATAAAGCTGGGAAAAAAACGAATAGCAGCGAGATTGATAACTGTTTAGTTAACAACAGTCCGCTGCTAATCGCCCCGTACTTGGTGCGCAGCTTTTTGACAGCTTTTTATATAAATATGGAGAGCGTATTCAGGTCTGCATGTTAGACGATGTCAGGCGAGTGTATTGGTGCCGTCAAATGCAAGAAAGTTGACGGCTTGATAAGTAGGCCTCTTACTCTGTGCATGGGACGTTTATCATGTGGTCTAATAAATAAATACATTTTACTGTTTCTACCTTTGGGATACTGTTTACCTACCAGTTTAAAAGTGGGTGTGCACAATTAAAGAGCTTATTATAGCTCCATCTCACGTGAGTAGGAAATCATCTATCAAAATTTTCACTCACCGATTATATAGTGTTCCACTATTTTTGTGTTTCTTTTTCCTTTGAGGAACATTTAGATCACCAGATCACCAGATCACATCAATTATCAAAATTAAGTTAAAGAACATATCCTTTTTATAATTACATTAGTACCACATTTTATTCTCTTATTGTGATATTATTGCAAATTTTTATTTAAACGCTCAAAGATATCTGACTTTTCCTTGTCAGTTTTCTACCAAGGAGGAACATATTCTTGTTTTATCTTACCTTTTTTTTTCTATAGCCCTTTTTGCCAACCAAATGGTTAATAAGATTAGAGACCTTGTTGTGCTAGATCATTTCTGCATATTGCTTGTCATTGTTTTGTTTATTATGTGTTTGTATCATGCATATTATATCAGAGCTAGTTTCAGCATTAGTTATAACAGTATTAGTATAATCCATTCAATGTAATTAAAGTTTTGTGGATTTGTTCATTAGCAATGCCAGGGCTAATCCACACCAAAGTATTAGCCATTCATCACTACTTTAATTTAATCTGTAAATGTTAATATTGGAAGAAACAGCTAAAAAGGTTGACACAGCAACAAAAGGTTTAAGGTTACAAAAGTTAAAGGGACATTCAACTAATTTGATATAATCATGAAAGTTTTATTCCATATGTGTTCAATAACAAAAGTGTTTGCTAGCACTAATATACAGTAAAACAGATTTATTACATTAAAGGGACAGGGGACTCAAAATTAAGGAAACATTAAACACTAAGGGGCATATTTATCAAGATCTGTATAAAACAGAAGTTATGAAGAAGTAGTCTAAAGACCGCTGCTCCATAACTTGTCTGCCTGCTCTGAGGCGGCAGACAGAAATTAACCCGATCGAATACGACCTGGTTGATTGACACCCCCTGCTAGCGAATCTGCAGGGGGCGGCATTGCACCAGTAGTTCACTAGAACTGCTGGTGCAATGATAAATGCAGACAGCGTATGATGTCAGCATTTATCGATGTGTAGCGATGTGCAGCGGAAATGATACGATACTTCGTATCATTTCTGCTCGCAACATTGATACATATTTATTAATGTCTGTCCGAAATAATACGCTGTAGCATATAATGTCCAACAGACATCGCTGTCTGCATTTAACATTGCACAAGCAGTTCGTCAGAACTGCTTGTGCAATGCCGCCCCCTGCAGATTCGCAGCCAATGGGCTGCTAGCAGGGAGTGTTAATCAGCACGATCGTATAGAATCGAGAGGATTGCAGACCACAGCCTCAGAGGCAGCGGACCAGTTATGATGCAGCAGTCTTAAGACCGCTGCATCATAACTGTTGTTTCTGGTGATGCTGAAGGCTGGCGAGGAAACAGGGGAATAGGGAGCTTGATAATTCGGCCTTTAAGTGCTAGATTTACAAGTAGCACTCTAAGGGGTAGATTTATGTAGATGCGAATGCAGCTGTTACCGCGCGAGCCTTCAAGCTTGCCGGAAACATAAATTAAGAAGCAGCGGACTTAAGACCGCTGCTCTTTAACTCATCCACCACCTCTGAGACAGCGGACAGCAATCATCCCGATCAGATACGATCAGGATGATTGACAACCCCTGCTAGCGGCCAAATTTACAGGGGGTGGCATTGCACAAGCATTTCACAAGGAATGCTTGTAAAATAATAAATACGCTGTCGGCATTTAGTGATGTTGGGCGGACATGATCCTTTACAGCGGATCATGTCCCCCCACATCTTAATAAATTAGCCCCTATAAGTATCTTGCGTGAGATAGATAGAGTAATATCTTATGCGTGTTATTCTGTGTGCATATTACAAGATGAAAGTACACGCGCTTGATCAAGTACAATTGTCGGGTTAGTACGATTGAAAACCTTGCGCAAAGGGTTAGGGATACAATAGAAGTTGCATCAAACACGACAAAAATACATTAAAATAATCTGTTACATATATATATACATTCTATAGATTTTAGAACATTTTAGTACATCTATAATAATTATTTACATGAATTAATATTTGATATAAAGAGAGTGTATATTCACAAAAAATAATACAATTAAAATGAAAAAAAAATCTATGTGAAAATAACTGTGCACATAAAGTCCTTGTGCCTCTGACATAAGATGGAAAATTTCAAACACTCTTAAAGGAACAAGCAACATCAAAAATGTCGGATAGAAAATACCATTTCAAACAATTTTCAATTTACTTCTATTATTAAATTTTCTTCATTATTTTGTTATCCTTTGCTGAAGGAACAACATTACACTACTGGCAGATAGCTGAACACATCTACTTACAATAACAATAGATAAATGTGTGCAATCAGCAGCTAGCTCCCACTAGTGTAGGATATGTGCATATTCTTTTCAATAAGGGATACCAAGAGAACAAAGCACATTTGAAATTAGAAGTGAATTTAAATGTATCTTAAAATGACATGCTCTATCTGAATCATGCAAGTTTAATGCTGACTTTCCTATCCCTTTAAGTAAGTGTATGCAATAGTTACAACACTGTATCCAAGCAAGTTGTAACTATTGGATACACTCAAGAATCTTTGGAAGTTTCCTACTTATATCAGAATCATTTAAAAGTTTATTTTTCTCTATTTACACAAGGACTTTATGTGCACAGTTTATTTTCACATTCATTTTTTTTAATATTTTATATTTAATTAATTCATAATGCACCTTAATATAACTCAGGTTAGCGCATATACAGCTAGATTACGAGTTTTACGTTATGAGTGAAAAAGCATTTTTATGCTTCATAACAATGCTTTTTCCCTAACGCCGCTATTACAAGTCTTGTCAGAATAGGTGTACTGCACACCTTTTTGGCCGTCACGCAACGTCAGTACCGCACTTTTTAAACAATCCTTTTTCAATGGTACTTCCACAGCGCCGGTATTACGAGTTTTGCAGTGAGGCTAAAAAGTGAGCGGTACACCCTATACTGACAAGATCCGTACCACCATCTAAAGTCAGTTGTTATGAGTTTTATATTACAAAGATGTAGCATAAAACGTATAACTAAACTGTCACAAAGTACACTAACACCCATAAACTACCTATTAACCCCTAAACCGAGGCCCTCCCGCATTGCAAACACTAAAATTAAATTAATAACCCCTAATCTGCCACTCTGTACATCGCCGCCACTATTAAAATGTTTCTAACCCCTATTCCGCCACTCCCTGACATCGTCGCCACTATAATAAACCTATTAACCCCTAAATCGCCACCCTCCTGCATCGCAAACACTATTTAAATATTATTAACCCCTAATCTGCCGTCCGCCCACACCGCCGCTATAATAAACCACTAAACCGCAAGCCCCTCACAACGAAATATACTAAATTAAACTATTAACCCCTAAACCTCTGGCCTCCCACATCACTACATAAATATATTGACCCCTAAACCTAATCCTAACTCTAACATAACCCTAACCCTAAGCATAACCCTAACCCTAACGTAACCTTAACCCTAACACCTCCTAACTTAAATATAATTAAAATAAATCTTACAATTATTACCTAAATAATTTGTATTTAAAACTAAATACAAACTTACCTGTAAAAAAACCCCATAAGCTAGCTACAATATAACTAATAGTTACATTGTAGCTAGCTTAGGTTTTATTTTTATTTCACAGATAAGTTTGCATTTATTTTAACTAGGTAGACTAGTTAGTAAATAGTTATTAACTATTTACTAGCTACCTAATTAAAATAAATACAAAGTTATGTACAATGAAACCTAACCTGCCTTACACTAAAACCTAACATTACAATAAAATAAAATAAATTAAAATATTAAAATACAATTATCTAAATTACAAAAAAAATAAACACTAAATTACACAAAATTAAAAAAGAAATTATCAAAAATAAAAACCAATTACTCCTAATCTAATAGCCCTATCAAAATGAAAAAAGCCCCCCCACCAAATAAAATACCCCTAGCCTAAACTAAACTGCCAATGGCCCTTAAAAGGGCCTTTTGCGGGGCATTGCCCTAAAGAAATCCCAAATAAATCAGCTCTTTTATCTATAGAAAAATACAAACAACCCCCCAACAGTAAATCCCACCACTCACCCAACCTAACCCTAAGCTTTGAGGAGGACTTCTGCTTGCTTGGATGAAGACTTCTGACGGCTTCGATGAGGACTTCTGCCGCCTGGATGAGGATGGATGTCTGGTCTTCGAAAACTAGTTTGGGCAATTTAAAAGAACTAAATGCCCTTTTAAGGGCAATGCCCATACAAATGCCCTTTTCAGGGCAATGGCTAGCTTAGGTTTATTTATTTGGTGGGTTAGGTTGGGTGAGTGGTGGGTTTTACTGTTGGGGGGTTGTTTGTATTTTTTATTGCAATGTAAAAGAGCTGATTCCTTTGGGGCAATGCCCTGCAAAAGGCCCTTTAAAGGGCCATTGGCAATTTAGTGTAGGCTAGGGTTTTTTTTATTCTGGGGGGGGGGCTTTTTTATTTTGATAGGGCTATTAGATTAGGAGCAATTCGTTTTTATTTTTGATAATTTCTTTTTTTATTTTGTGTTATTTAGTGTTTATTTTTTTTGTAATTTAATATTTTTTTTTTTTAATTTTCAAAAGAGCTTTATTGATATTAAAAGAACATACACATAATAAAGTGAACATATAGGCCCCTAGTTATCAAGCCGTCAACCTCAAATACGCTGGAATTCCGCAGCGTATTTGTGGCGAGGCTGATTCGCCTTAGCTATCAAGCCCTAGACACCGGCAAAAGTAGAATATAGTGACGTAAGCTACGATCCACAGGACTCAGTCCGAAACAGATCAATTCTTACGTCACTCCAGATGTTCACAGCCAATAGAATGCAAGCTCAATCTGATTGGCTGATTGGAACAGCCAATCAGATTGAACTTCAATCTGATTGGCTGATTCAATCAGCCAATCAGATTTTTCCTACCTTAATTCCGATTGGCTGATTGAATCCTATCAGCCAATCGGAATTGAAGGGACGCCATCTTGGATGACGTCCCTTAAAGGAACCTTCATTCGTCGTTAGTCATTGGGAAGAAGAGGATGGCTCCGCGTCGGCTCGTCTGAAGATGGCTCCGCTCCAGATGGATGAAGATTGAAGACGCCGCATGGACGAAGACTTCAATCGGATGGAAGACTTCTTCAGCGCCCCTTGGATGATGACTTCTGCCGCTCCGGATCTCCTCTTCGGTTCCATTGGTGGTTGGTTGGCTGAAGACGGCTCAAGGTAGGATGATCTTCAGGGGGGTAGTGTTAGGTTTATTTAAGGGGGGTTTGGGTTAGATTAGGGGTATGTGGGTGGTGGGTTTTAATGTTGGGGGGTTGCAAAAGAGCTGAATTCTTTGGGGATGGTAAGGTAATAGAGCTGGTAACTTTTTAATGTAGAATAGGGTAGGGGATTTTTTTATTTTGGGGGGCTTTGTTATTTTATTAGGGGGCTTAGATTAGGTGTAAGTAGCTTAAAATTGTTGTAATATTTTTGAAATGTTTGTAACTTTTTTTTTTTTGTAACTTAGCTTTTTTTATTTTTTGTACTTTAGTTAGTTTATTTAATTGAATTTAATTGTAGTTATTTGTAGCTCATTTATTTAACTAATTTAATGATAGTGTAGTGTTAGGTTTAATTGTAACTTAGGTTAGGATTTATTTTACAGGTAATTTTGTATTTCTTTTAGCTAGGTAGTTATTAAATAGTTAATAACTATTTAATAACTATTCTAACTAGCTAAAATAAATACAAAGTTACCTGTAAAATAAATATAAATCCTACAATAGCTACAATGTAATTATTAATTACATTGCAGCTATCTTAGGGTTTATTTTACAGGTATTTAGTTTTAAATAGGAATAATTTATTAAAGTATAGTGTAGTGTTAGGTGTAATTGTAACTTAGGCTAGTTTTTATTTTACAGGTTAATTTTTCTTAATTTAACTATGTAGCTATTAAATAGTTAATAACTATTTAATAGCTATTGTACCTAGTTAAAATAAATTGAAAGTTGCCTGTAAAATAAAAATAAATCCTAAGATAGCTACAATATAATTATTATTTATATTGTAGCTATCTTAGGGTTTATTTTAAAGGTAAGTATTTAGTTTTAAATAGGATTAATTTAGTTAATAATAGAAATATTATTCAGATTTATTTAATTAATATTTAAGTTAGGGGGGTGTTAGGGTTAGTGTTAGACTTAGGTTTAGGGGTTAATAAATTTATTACAGTGGCGGCGGTGTAGGGGGGGCAGGATAGGGGTTAATAAATTTATTATAGGTGGCGACAATCTAGGGGGGCAGATTAGGGGTTAATAAGTTTAAGATAGGTTGCGGCGGGGTCCGGGAGCGGCGGTTTAAGGGTTAAACTATTTATTTAGTTGCGGCGAGGTCCGGGATCCGCAGGATAGGGGTTAATAAATTTATTATATTTGGCGGCGGTATAGGTGAGGCAGGATAGGGGTTACTACGTATAATGTATGTGGCGGCGGGGTCCGGGAGTGGTGGTTTAGGGGTTAATACATTTATAAGAGTTGCAGCGGGGTCTAGGAGCGGCGGTTTAGGGGTTAATAACTTTATTTAGTTGCGGGGGGCTCCGGGGGTGCCAGTATAGGGGGTAGAACAGTGTAGTTAGTGTGGGTGATTAGTGACAGCTTGTCAATAAAGCTGTCAAAAAGCCGAAGAGCAGCGAGATCGGATGAGTGATAACTCTCACAGTCCGCTGCTCATCGCCCCGTACTTGGTGCGCGGCTTTTTGACAGATTTTTTGATAACTTAGGCAAAAATTTTCAGGTCTGCGGTGGCGATGGTAGGCGAGCTTAGGCAGGCGTATTGGGCCGGCGAAGGCAGGTAAAGTAGACACGTTGATAACTAGAGGCCATAGTATTTGCATTAAGAGTAAGACATTATAGTGTTACAACATATTGATTCACTACATAATGAATACAAAAACCTTTAAAATACATTCTATATTACAACTTTAGCACATTAGGTTACTCTCTTCACATCAGTGTATATCTCGTAGTGCCTAAATTTTATTTATAAAGACCTCCCATGGGTCATTAATTGATTAAGTGATAGACCATTTTGGGTATATATGGGGACAGATTGTATGGTATAGAAGGGGGATAGGGGGGAAGGGAAATAAAGGCCCAAATTGAACTCACTTTCACAGACAAGTTAAGGCTAGGTCACTTATAGGTGTCACTTTATGCTTAGCATAGGTTAGGTTAAAAATATTTGCAAGGAGTATTAACCATGTTGTTGGGAATGTTTGTTAATCAATCATTCTATCAATTGCTATGAAGGCAAGGGGGTATCTAAATTATTTACATTGATCAACAGTCTACACTGCCCCCATATATTAATGATACCACTACTCGGGCACCAGAAGTGTTCCGGAGCAAAAGCAAGAGATTGGGGAGGTTATGGCAGATCCTGGACATTGATAAATATATTCACTCCAACAACATCAATGTTCTCATAGTCTCTCTCATGTACCAGGCAATTTTTACATATTAGATAGAAAATCACATTTTGGATATAAGATTTTACATAGCCTGGGAATTAGCAAAAAGCCAAGATTGTTAAGATGATAAACAAAAGTAAAATACAAACTATTCCACCCATCTTGGGCCCCGGCCGCTGGCCATGTGGTAGAAGCTGTATATTCCATCAAATATAGCTTATATGCTACGGTACATCATTCAGGAAATGTGAAGATACAAGTTTTAACCTTGCGACCAGTGCTTTTATAAGACAATGGAGAGTATCAACCTTCGACTACACAAACATTTTATGCATGACAAGGTAATTTGAAACTTTTAACTTACCAGAGTTGACGGACACAATAGAAGCATGAGTAACTGCAGATACCGGTTTTGTAAACTAATAAAAAACATTAACTGTAGAACTCAGTATAACCCAATTCAAAGGTAAACATATATATCTAAGTGGGACCGGCATGTTTCATATGACTATAGTCGGATTTTTTAGTTATCAGTTTCCAGGCTTTCGATAGGCATTAGTCTTTACAATGGCTAAGAGGTTTTTTATCTCTGAGGTCTGCTTGTGCCATGGATGATAAGTCAGTTTTCCACCTGTGTGAGTCCGGTTTTGTTATCTTTATTTTGGTTGGAAGCTTCTGGGCAGCATGTTCGTAATAGGAGTTGTTGCATCTGGCACTATGCTCAGCAAGCGTGTCCTGCTTATTGTTATGAAGCGGTTCAGTAGTCACAGCCCTCCCGGAGCCCCCTCCAAGCTTCCCGCAGACCTGACCAGTGCAGGAAACTGGACCACAAGTTGAGACCTATTTAGGGTTTTATCTGGTGCTTGTGTTTGACTTGCAGCCAGTGAGCCTTTACGTTTATCTGAGTGCATGAGAGCCATCTCCGTTATTTCGTTTAAGTTGTCATCCATAACAGTCACTTGCCTCGTTGTATGATAAGGCTTGTCATAGCAAAAAAGATTATTCTGTATGTTTGCTGTGATCGTTTGATGTTCTGTGTTCGATGCTCCTAATGCTGCAGTGTTGGCGCCATTTTGCGCATCAGGAATGAAAACTCTGTCACATCGAATGAAGGGTACATTGGGACTGTAAATCTTATTTATTAAGAAGTCATAAGGTGCTTTCTCAATAAGTCTCTCCACGATTCTCTCTAACCTCTCTAGTGAGGAGGTAAAGCGATCTTGTGTTTCCATTTCAGTGCCAACAGCCATAAGGAAGCGTGGTGTAGGTTTAATTGTTCAGATCTTTCCTTTTGTCCACTATGCTTCTTATTATATTCTTATAATATTGGGAAGGAAGATGCAGGCACAGTGACCTAAGTTTTATTGATGTTAGTTGCTCAATTAGGACTGAAAACCGCGGCAAGCCGAGGGGGGTGCGCTGCCTGCAAGGTTGCCGCCGCTGCAGACCTTCCTTATCCGATTTCTGGCTTCAGTCTTCAAAAATACAGCCAGAATTTTAGCGATCTGTGCACAGCTGAGCTATGCAGTTGAGTAGTAGGTAAATTTCTGTAAAATAACTGTTAAATTCTTCCTATAATCGGCAGATTATATAAAGTTCAGACGGAGCCAAAGAGAAATGCGACCTCACCTGGTCACAGCTCGGACACGCCCCCTGTATTTTAATATTTTAATTTATTTTATTTTATTGTAATGTTAGGTTTTAGTGTAAGGCAGGTTATGTTTTATTTTACAGATAACTTTGTATTTATTTTAACTAGGTAGCTAGTAAATAGTTAATAACTATTTACTAACTAGTCTACCTAGTTAAAATAAATACAAACTTACCTGTGAAATAAAAATAAAGCCTAAGATAGCTACAATGTAACTAATAGTTATTTTGTAGCTAGCTTAGGTTTTATTTTACAGGTAAGTATGTATTTAGTTTTAAATAGGAATTATTTAGGTAATAATTTTTATTTAGATTTATCTTAATTATATTTGTTAGGGGGTGTTAGGGTTATGCTTAGGGTTACATTAGGGTTAGGGGTTAATATATTTATTTAGTGTTAGTGATGTTGGAGGCCAGAGGTTTAGGGGTTCATAACTTTAGTATAGAGGCAGCGACATTGTGGGTGACAGATTAGGGGTTAAGAACTGTAATGTAGGTGGTGGTGATGTTAAGGGCTTCAGATTAGGGGTTAGTAAGTGTATTTAGGTGGCTGCGATGTTAGGGGCAGCAGATTAGGGGTTAATAACTGTATGTATGTGGCGGCAACATTGGGAGCGGCAGATTAGTGGTTAATAGTTTTATTTATGTGGCGGCGATGTTAAGGGCAGCAGATTAGGGGTTAATAACATTATGTAGGTGGTGGCGATGTCAGGGGCAGCAGATTAGGGGTGTTTAGACGTGGTTTTACATAACTTTTTCTTTTCCCATAGACATCAATTCGGCGGCGTTTCGGAGCTTTTCATTCCGCAATCGCAGGTATTAGGCTTTTTTTTTTGCCGGTTCTCCCCAATGATGTCTATAGGGAAGTCGTGCACGAGCACGTCCAAGCAGCGCTTGTATTTGGGTGAGGTATGGAGCTCAACTGAAATACCGCCACTTTGTGGTGGTCGTTAATTCCCCTATAGCGCTCAAAACTCATAATCTAGCTGATTAAGAATTGGTGTTCTCCTTTAAGGCTTATGTGCACAAACCCAACAGGAGTACACTAAGGGGCCAATTTATCATACTGCGAGCGGACATGATACAATGTAGCGTATCATGTCTGCCGCACATCGATAAATGCCGACAGCATATGCTAAACACCACCACTATAATAAATAGTTTAACCCCTATCCCACCGCTCCCGGACCCCACCGCAACTAAATAAAGTTATTAACCCCCATCCCGCTGCTCCCGGAGCCCACCGCAACTCTAATAAACTTATTAACCCCTATTCCGCCGCTCCCCGACACCGCCGCAACTAACTAAATGTATTAACCCCTATCCCTCTGCTCCTGGAGCCCACCGCAACTCTAATAAATGTAGGCTAGGGTTTTTTTATTTTGGGGGGGCTTTTTTATTTTCATAGGGCTCTTAGATTTGGTGTAATTAGTTTAAATATTTGATAATTTATTTTTTATTTTGTGTAATTTAGTGTTTTTTTTGTAACAGTGTTTGTTATTTTGTGTAACTTAGTTGTTAGTTTTTTGTAACTTTGTAATTTTTAATAGTAGATTTAAATAACTTGAGTAGGGTTAGGTTTTTATATATATAATATATTTAATTTAATTTGTAGCTTAATGTAATTTTAGTATAACAGTTAGGGTAGATTAATTATTAGTTTAATATAGTTTAATGTAATTTTAGTACAATAGTTAGGGTAGGTTAATTAGTAGTTTAATATAGTTTAATGTAATTTTAATATAACAGTTAGGCTTGATTAATTAATAGTTTCATATAGTTAATTTAAATCTAAAGGTAAGTTTAATTTTATTATAAGATAGGGATGGTGTCATTTTAATGTAGGGTTAGCGGGTTGTTAGGTTAAGGGGTTAGTAGCTTAATTTAGTTTATGGCGATGTGGGGGCTGAAGGTTTAGGGGTTAAAAGGCTTTGTAAGTGGCAGTGATGTGAAAGTCCAGGGGTTTAGGGTTTAATACATTTATTTAGTTGCGGCGGGGTGCGGGAGTGGCGGGATAGGGGTTAGTATATTTATTTAGGTGGTGGCGGGTTCCGGGAGCGGCGGGATAGGGGTCAATAACATTATGTAGGTGGCGGCGATGTAGGGGGAGGCAGATTAGGGGTGTTTAGACTCTGGGTATATGTTAGGGTGTTAGGTGTAAACGTAACTTTTATTCTCCCATAGGAATCAATGGGATATCGGGCAGCAGCGAACATAAGCTTTCGCTGCTTTCAGACTCCCATTGATTCCTATGGTATCTGCGGCCTCCAGGGTGGCGGATCGAAAACCAGGTACGCTGGGCCGGAATAGTGGCGAGCGTACCGGTTAGAGGTTTGATAACTTGCAAAAGTAGTCAGATAGTGCCGAATTTGTATTCGGAACATCTGTAATGACGTAAATATTGATCTTCGTCGGACTGAGTCCGGCGGATCGCATGTTACGTCACAGATTTCAATTGCCGGTCTGTAGGCTTTGATAAATAAGGAGAATCAAGCTCGCCACAATTACGCTGCGGAAATCCAGCGTATTTGCAGTTGACGGCTTGATAAATAGGCCTCAAAGTGTGTTACTCATTTTACATTCCTATGTTCTTTAAATATATTTTTTTTTCTTTTTAAATATATATTTCTATATATATCTATACATATATATGATAATGTTAATGAAAAATATATATCTATATGAATATATATATATATGTATAAATATATACTGTACATATACAGTATATATATATATATATATATATATATATATATATATATATATATATAAAATAAAAATAAAATTTTCCTATATGTTAATATTAGAATGTGAAATATTAATAACTCCTGTCTTGTGTTAAGTTTTTTCTACTGCGCTCTCCATTGAAGTCTAACATTTAGATACATACATATACATCTATTAAGATGTATATATATATTGAATATATATATATATTTATATGTTTATATGTGTGTACATATGTATTTATATGTGTATATATGTATTTACAGACATATATACACATACTAACACATAAATACATATGTACACATACAGTATATAGACATACTGTATATATATGTGCATTAGAGCCCTTTGCAGTTAAGACTTACACGTGCAGAATGGAGAAATTTGACTCCATTTTCACCTCGCCACACATGGGCCTGGAATGGCAAGCCTTGCACTGAGTGTAAAACTACCTTAACTCCCTAGAAGCCTTAACAAACACCTAATGCATGTACATTATCTACCTCTAAACCACCATCCCGCCACATTGCAATAACTAATAAAAGCATTAACCCCTAATCCACCGACCCCCACATCGCAAACTATCTAATAAAACATTAACCCCTAATCCGCCAATCCCCATAACGCAAAGTACCTAATTACACTATTAACCTATAAACCGCCAACCCCAACAACGCAAAGTAACAAATTAACCTATTAACCCCTAAACCGCCAACCCCCCCACAATGCAAAGTACCTAATTAACTTATTAACCCCCTTAATAACCCCTAAACAGTTAACTAAAAAAAATTACAAAAAATATAAAAAGCTTAGATTACAAAAAATAACAAACAAAATAATTCAAAATAAAAGAAGATATTCCTATTCTTATACCCCCTTTAAAACAAAAAAGCCACCCCAAAATAAAACAATAAACTACCAATAGGGGTATTAGAATTGGAATAAATTTTTTATTTTGGATAATTTACGGCTAGATTACGAGTTTTGCGGTATGAGTAAAAAAGCAGCGTTAAGGCTCATAACTCTGCTTTTTCACTACCGCTGGTACTACGAGCCTTGCAGGTTTAGGGCCACCGCACACTTTTTTGGCCGTACTGCAAATTAACACACAATTTGTGTAAAGTCTTTTTTCAATGGGACTTCCATAGCGTCGATATTACAAGCTTTTTCTGGGAGGCCAAAAAGTGAGCGGTACAGTCTATCTCGCAAGATTTGTAACGCAATCTAAAGTCAGTAGTTATGAGTTTTACGTTACAAAGCTGTAGCATAAAACTCATAACTAAAGTGTTAAAAAGTACACTAACACCCATAAACTACCTATTAACCCCTAAACCAAGGCCCTCCCGCATCGCAAACACTAAAATAAAATCATTAACCCCTAATCTGCCGCTCCCGACATCGCCGCCTCTATGATAAACATATTAATCCTTAAACTGCCGCACTCCCGCCTTGCAAACACTAGTTAAATATTATTAACCCCTAATCTGCTGTCCCTAACATCGCCACAACCTACATTACAGTTATTAACCCCTAATCTGTTGCCCCAATGTCGCTGCCACTATACTAAATTTATTAACCCCTAAACCTAACCCTAACCCTAACCCTAACACCGACTAACTTAAATATAATTAAAAGAAATCTAAATAAAACTTACTATTAATAACTAAATAATTCCTATTTAAAACTAAATACGTACCTGTAAAATAAACCCTAAGATAGCTACAATATAACTAATAGTTACATTGTATCTAGCTTAGGGTTTATTTTTATTTTACAGGCAAATTTGTATTTATTTTAACTAGGTAGAATAGTTACTAAATAGTTATTAACTATTTACTAACTACCTAGTTAAAATAAATACAAGTTTACCTGTAATATAAAACCTAACCTGTCTTACACTAACACCTAACATTACACTACAATTAAATAAATTAAATTGATTGAATACAATTACCTAAATTATGTTACAGTTTGGGAAATTGCTTATGTTATATTTCCATTTCTATGTATATATTGTATGTATGTATGAACATATTTATGTATTGGTATAATATTCTAGTCATATTAACTAGCCATGAGAAATATAGAAACTGTCTATTTACTATGCCCTGTTTCAAGAACAAAAGCCATAAAGCCTTTTGTTTACCATGCTCTGTCTACCTCAAAGAAGGTCAGGGATGGTAAACAAGGGAAGTTATTACCTCAGGCTTCCTCCCATTCAATAGAGTCACCAAATGTTTACATGTAAATAGGAGTCTTTCAATGTGGCTGTTGGGGTGTGGATGTGGTAGATAACAGGTTATCATGATTTATAGCTATCCACCCCCTACAATAGCCCCTATTTACACGTAAACAGATGAGACCAATGGCGTTCGTTTTTCAAAATATGGTTAGGGAGGAAAAAATTGAACCAATTGCATCAAAGTTAATATTAACAGATGGGACATGGTTTAAAGATATAGAAGAAGATTTAGTCAGTAAGGTTAGTCAGAGAAAAGGAGTCAAGGAGAGGAGAGAGAAGGAGAGGAAGGAGAGGAGAGAGAAGAGAGGGGGAGGATGAGGACAGGAAGCTAGCAGAAACATCCAGACTGTCCCAGATAACCCTATTAGAACATCTGAATAAGGTACCTGTATCATGTATGTTTGTATAAGTGTATATTTGTCTTGTAAATAAACGTAATTGTTATCGTATTTAGGCCTACGCATTGAATATTGTGTCATTTCATGTTTTTTAGCTGATCTAATAAATAATTGTGTATTTTGAAATCAACAGTAATTTTAAGAGTCTTATTACATTGGGTTATTTATCATTTTCTCATCTATATGTGTATTTATGCAATATTTTAGGCTAGAACCTAGTCAATTCTGCCTATTAATCTAATATAAAAATATATAATCCCATAGCTACAAATTGAATATTGTAAACTCCTTTTTAGCTAAATAATAAGCCAGCTTTCATATAGTTATGTCTTGCAAGGTCAAGAAGTATAAGTATATATTTCTGGATTAATTAGAATTTAATTGTTAATTCCTCAATGAGCCATAAAAGATGTGTAAATAAACAGATATATTTATGGACATAGCTAAATTGTCACTCTGGGATGAAATCAAATAATATTGCATATAAATATATACATATATACATATATATATATATATATATATATATATATATATATATATATTTGCACTTTACAAGTCAGATTAAGGGACTAAAATTCTTCATATTAAATAACATTTAAGACCAAATATATTTGCACTCATCATTTTTAAGAATATAATTTTTAAGAATTAAAAAAAAAACACACTAAAGTATACAAAATAAAAAAAGAAATTATCAGATATTTAAACTAATTACACCTAATCTAATAACTCTATCAAAATAACAAAAAGCCCCATAAAATAAAAAAAAACCCTAGCCTAAACTAAACTACCAATAGCCCTTAAAAGGGCCTTTTGCGGGGCATTGCCCCAAATAAATCAGCTCTTTTACCTGTTAAAAAAATGCAAACACCCCCCCCCAACAGTAAAACCCACCACCCACACAACCAACCCCCCAACTAAAATCCTAACTAAAAAAACCTAAGCTCCCCATTGCCCTTAAAAGGGCATTTGGATGGGCATTGCCCTTAAAAGGGCATTTAGCTCTTTTTCAATTGCCCAAACCCTAATCTAAAACTAAAACCCACCCAATAAACCCTTAAAAAAAACCTAACACTAACCCCCGAAGATCCACTTACAGTTTTGAAAACTGGACATCCATCCTAAACGAAGCTGGAAGAAATCCTCAGCAAAGCGGCAAAAAGTCCTCAACGAAGCCGGGAGAAGTCTTCATCCAAGCCGGCAGAAGTGGTCCTCCAGACGGGCAGCAGTCTTCATCCAGACGGCATCTTCTATCTTCATCCATCCGGCGCAGAGCGGCTCTATCTTCAAGACATCCGGCGCGGAGCATCCTCTTCTTCCGACGACTAAATACGAATGAAGGTTCCTTTAAATGACATCATCCAAGATGGTGTCCCTTTAATTCCGATTGGCTGAATTCTATCAGCCAATCGGAAGTAAAGGTGAAAAAATCCTATTGGCTGATGCTGGGGTTGGCCGTTTAAAGGTTAATAGGTTTATATAGTGGTTTGTGTTGTGGTGGATGTCGGATTAGGGGTTAATATATTTTATTAGTGATTGCGATGTGGAGGGATGGCGGATTAGGGGTTAAAATGTTTATTAGGTAGTTTGCGATGTGGGGGGATGGCAGATTAGGGGGTCAGAATGGTGTTTTGTTTATTTAATTTTGTGTGTTTGGTTTCGTTTTTTTACGTGCAAATTTAACTTATATTTATTTTTTTGTTACGCGCCGCAAGAGGCTATACTGCCGTAAGTCACTGATGATGCCAGAAATATGTATTTGCGCACATTTCTGAACCTCACCAGTTTATCAGACTTACGGCAGTATAGCATCTGCTGGCGCCATTTATGTGATTCACGCGATGTGCGAGGTGAATTTATGGGCAACGTGGGTTTCAGCAGTTGCACTGAAACTTATGTTGCATATGTAATCTCGCCCCCCTTTGTTTACCACCTATATTGGAAGTTTATTCCATGAATCCACAACCCTTTCTGTAAAAAAAATGCTTTCTCACATTTCTCCTGAATCTGCTACCCTCTAATTTAAGATTCTGACCCCTTGTTTTGGTATATCTTTTTGTGTGTGGAAAATGCTTTCAGCTTCCACTTCATTATGTCCTTTCATATATTTGAAGTTTTCTATCATGTTACCTCTTTCCCTTCTCTCCTCTAAACTATACATATTTAGATCAAAGAGTTTTTTATTTTTTAGACCATGTGCCATTTTAGTAGCCCTCTTTTGGACAGTTTCTACTTTATTTATATCCTTCTGAAGATGTGGGGCCGAATTATCATTGATAAAAACAGGGTATTAAACTCTTGCGCTCATCTAACTACCCGACAACCTCTCAGAAACTAGAAAAGTCCACCTTAGACTAAAAATGATTAGGCCCAAAGAAAATGTATCTGAGAAGCTGCGGGAGTAACTAGTATGAATCCAATTAAAGAAGAACTATATAGTAAAAGCAGACAGTACAAAGTATATATAAAAAACTGTTTATATGATAAAAAGTTTCACAATACAACAAATAAGTGACCGGTCACTATAACATATCATTTACAAATAATTAGCGTAACTTAGCATTAAAAAATTCCACTTTAAAAGGCTCAAAAGTAATAAAAACAAAACACTTAAGAACATATAACAGGTGCTTTAATCTTGTAGACCACCTGTTATAAGTGAATGTACAGTTCCAGTTGGAGAATGACCAGTATAAACGAACTGACAAGGCTGCTCAATTTCACAGCAGGACAAGGATATATACTATAGTGGTATTGAGTCCCAATCTGTACGGCACTAATGAGTATCGTATGTTATAGTCCATAGACTGCAAAGTCTATACCTCCACATACCTTTCTCCCCGGTCAGGGTATACCTTTGACTCGTCAGACTTTACACTCGCAATGGGAGGACACGGTGTAGTTCTTCTCGCAACTCGGGCTCAGATAGAATTCTTTGTAGTTCCTTGTTTCCTGTACGTTACCTAAAAGGAGTCACATGGGACTTGGCATCCAATCAGCGTTCCAGAATCACGGCTTCTGTTGCACAGCCCAACTGGGCAGGGAATTAGTTCGCTAAACTTAGTTATATTAGAGTATATTATCTAATTCTGTGCAGTGTCCCTTGGACTTTATATACTCAAGATACGTTTGGTTCCATCAACGAGTTTCGCCTTTCGACAGGCTTTTTAAAGATGGTTAAAAAGTTCAATTTTTTTTATTTAAATACCCTGTATCCGCTGCTTGGATGATATGTGAGGCTTGTCTTTAAGGTGGATTATTTCCTTTAGGTGGTACGAGTATTCACATTAACTAGTGAAATAGCATATAAACACTTTTGATATTGATTTCGAGAAAAGATATAATACCTATATATTATATTTTTGTAATCATATAAGAATACATACAAAAATGTCAATAACGTGTATATTAGGGTCTAATTCAGTTCTGTTCTAAAACATATATAGTACTATTGTTGATGGCAATTCTGCAATTTATTCCAGAATAAAAGGAATAACGTTGAACACAGAGTTCAGTCCTAGAGGGTAGAGAGTATGCTGTTTCCTTTCTCAGAATCTGCTTCTGATAATCCCCTCCTCTCAATTCCTTTTTCACTTTCTTTATCCCCCATCATATCAGATCTTTTGTGCTGTTTTTATGTATTTTCTTAAAATGCTCATACAAGCGGGTATCAAGATTTTCTATATTATTCAGGTACTCTCGTATTCTTTCGTGTATTGTTCTTGTTGTTTCACCCAAATATTGAAGCTTGAAATTTACATATAAACATAGCAAGGAAAAAATGACATTCCTTGACTTAGATATTGTAATAGAAGATAAAAATCTAGTAACCATGAATCATTTCAAAGAGGTGGACGCAAATAATTGTGTTCACTCAGACAGCTGTCACCTACCCCGATGGATTGAAAATATTCCCAAGGGACAATTTGTGAGAATACGAAGAAATTGTTCCAAAGTAACTGATTATGAAAGACAAGCCTCCATTTTAGAAGCAAGATTCATGGAAAGAGAATATAAGAAGTAGATTCTGAGAAAGGAAGCAGAGATGATACATCAAATAAGTACTTTCTACCCTATAGGACTAAACTCTGAGTTCGACCTTAATCCTTTTATGCTGGAATAAATTGTCATAAGTTACAGAATTGCCATCAACAATGTGTTAGAACTATATATTTTTTAGAACTGAATTAGACCCTAATATATACTTTATTGACATTTTCATATGTATTTTTATATGATTACAAAAATATAATATATACTGTAGGTATTATATATTTTCTCGAAAGAAATAAAAGTGTTTATATGCTATTTCACTAGTCAATGTGAATACTCGTACCACCTTAAATAATCCACCTTAAAGACAAGCCTCACATATCATCCAATCAGAAGACACGGAAGGGTATTTAAATCAAGAAAATTTAACTTTTTAACCATCTTGAAAAAGCCTGTTGAAAGGCAAAACACGTTGATGGAACTGAACTGAGTAACCTATCTTGCGTATATAAAGTCCAAGAGACACTCTGCGCAGAGTTAGATAATATATAATATATATAATATATAATATTAATGAACTAATTCCCTGAACAGTTGGGCTGTTTAACAGAAGCCGTGATTCTGGAACGCTGACTGGATGCCAAGTCCCACGTGACTCCTTTCACGTAACACAGAAAACACAGAACTATTAAGGATTCTATCTGAGCCCGAGCGGCGAGAAGAACTACACCGCACCCTCACATTGCGAGTGTAAAGTATGACGAGACAAAGGTATACCCAGACAGGGGAGAAAGGTACATGGAGGTGTAGACTTGGTAGTCTATGGACTGTAACCTATGATACCCATTAGTGCCGTACAGATTGGGACTCAATACCATGATAGTATATATCCTTGTCCTGCTGTGAAATTGAGCAGCCTTGTCAGTTCATTTATACTGGTCATTCTCTCACTGGAACTGTGCATTCACTTATAACGGGTGGTCTACGAGATTCAAGCACCTGTTATATGTTCTTAAGTGTTTTGTTTTTATTACTTTTGAGACTTTTAAAGTGGAATTTTTTAGTGCTAAGACATGCTAATTATTTGTAATTGATATGTTCTAGTAACCGGTCACTTATTTGTTGTATTGTGAAACTTTTTATCATATAAACAGTTTTTATATATATATATATATATATATATATATATATATATATATATATATATATACTTTGCATTGTCTGCTTTTACTATATATTTCTATTATAATTAGATTCATACTAGTTACTCCCGCAGCTGTTTAGCGCTTATCATTGTCTGGCGGTGTCAAATATGTCAGCTACACAATAACATTTGTACAAGGTGGTGTTATTTGGATCTCAACTGCAGATTTTTATAATAGTATAGTATGTATCACTATCACTATCACTATAAGTAGAGAAGTGTTATCAATGTAGGTAGTGGAATATTATATAATATGTATTTACAAGTTTTGTCACAGACGGGGGCAGAGTTTTCCATTACTCGCATTTGATCTGTTTATCCTGGTGATGTGTGACGTCACAGAGTGCCGAGCGGCTTTAGACAAAAGTAATATAATTCTTCCGTTATATAAGCAATATGTATTACTTTATAGGTCAGGGTGTGCTGCAAGCCACAGTGCCAAAACCCTCTATTTCTGTCTTTAGGTGCGGTGGGAGATTTACCAAGCAGTGGATGCTGCTATCTTCCCGCATAGTTTCCATCTCTCCTGAAACTTAAGAAGCAGCGGTCCTTAATTCGTCCGCCACCTTTTAGGTTACGGACTGCAATCACCCAGATCAAATACGATCGGGATGATTGACACCCCCTGCTAGCGACTGTGCAGGGGGCGGCATTGCACCATAGAAACATAGAAACATAGATATTGACGGCAGATAAGAGCCATAGGCCCAGCAAGTCTGCCCGACCTTACCTAACAGTATAAACTTATCTAGTTCGTAGGATAGCCCTATGCTTGTCCCATGCATTTTTAAAGTCCCCCACAGTGTTTGTTGCTACTACCTCTTTTCCATCATTACCATCATTTCTTTTGAAATGTTTGTGCAATGTTAAATGTCGATAGCGTATTCTGTCTGCATTTAACGATGCAGGGCGGACATGATTTTAATAAATAGACCTTATAGTCTTTTATTCAACTTAGCTTTTGACCCTACAATTCATTTGTGGGAAACAAACTGTCATAGACTGGCTATTAATGTATTTAAACATGTATATACTGACTTGCTTTAGGCTCTTGTAAATACATCTTCTGGCAAAATGTGTAATCCCCCTGCCATGCTCAGAGGAAATTTAACTGCTCTTTTGGCTACAGATTCATATTCATTGGCAAGACAAGATTATTTAGCCACATAATATCCCCTCACATCATACCTTCTCACTGAATACCTTGGCTCCAATACTGTTGAATAGGATATGGTAAATGAGTTTACTGCCAGTGTAAAAACAGTTTACAAATAATAAATCATTGTTTGTTCCAGCAACTGAATTTGAATATTTTTAGATTAAAGTTAGAATAAAAATTAAAAACTAACCAATATCATCCATTTGTGTATAGATAGATGATAGATAGATAGACAGACAGACAGATGATAGATAAATAGATAGATAGATATAAAGATAAATGATAGGTAGATAGGTAGATAGATAGATAGAAAAAAAGAAATATAGATGATAGATAGATAGACATTCAGACAGATAGATGATAATTAGATGATAGATAGATAGATTATAGATGATAAATAGATTGATAGAGGCCTACTTATCAAGCCGTCAACTTACTTGCATTCGACGACACCAATACGCTCGCCTGACATCGCCTAACATCGCTGCCGCGGACCTGAATGCGCTCTCCATAGTTACCAAAAAAGCTGTCAAAAAGCTGCGCACCAAGTACGGGGCGATAAGCAGCGGACTGTTGTTAACTAACAGTCATTGATCTTGCTGCTCTTCGGCTTTTTCTCTGCTTTATTTGTATACTGTCAGAAAGCACCGCCACTATAATAAACTGTTTAACCCCTATACTGCCGCTCCCGGACCCCGCCGCAACTAAATAAAGTTATTAACCCCTATCCCGCTGCTCCTGGAGCCCACCGCAACTCTAATGAACTTATTAACCCCTATTCCTCCGCTCCCGGAGCCCACCGCCACCTACATTATACTTATTAACCCCTAATCTGCAACCCCCTATACAGCCACCACCTACATAAAGTAATTAATCCCTATCCTGCCGCTCCCGGAGCCCACCGCAACTAAATAAATGTATTGACCCCTAAACCACCAGCCCCCCACATCACCATAAACTAAATTAAATTATTAACCCCTAAACCTAACAACCCGCTAACTTTATATTAAATATTAAATCATCCCTATCTTATAATAAATTTAAACTTCACTTTAGATTTAAATTAAACTATATTAAACTATTAACCTACCCTAACTATTATAATAAAATTACATTAAACTATATTACATTAATAATTAACCTACCCTAACTATTATAACAAAATTACATTAAACTATATTACATTAACAATTAACCTACCATAACTATTATAATAAAATAACATTAAACTATATTAAATTAATAATTAACCTACCCTAACTATTATAATAAAATTACATTTAACTATATTAAAATAAAAATTAATCTAACCTAACTTTTATACTAAAATTACATTAAACTACAAATTAAATTAACTATATTATATAGTTAAACACCTAACCCTACTCAAATAATTTAAATCTACACTAAAAAAATACTAAGTTACAAAAAATAACAAACACTAAGTTACACAAAAAAATAAACACTAAGTTACACAAAATAAAAAAGAAATTATCAAAGATTTAAACTAATTACATCTAATCTAAGGGCCCTATGAAAATTAAAAAAGCCCCCCAAAATAAAAAAAACCCTAAACCCCTTAAAAGGGCCTTTTGCGGGGCATTGCCCCAAAGAAATCATCTCTTTTACCTGTAAAATAAAAATACAAATACCCCCCCAACAGTAAAACCCACCACCCACACAACCAACCCCTCAAATAAAAACCTAATCTAAAAAAACCTAAGATCCCCATTGCCCTGAAAAGGGCATTTGGATGGGCATTGCCCTTAAAAGGGCATTTAGCTCTATTGCAGCCTAAGTCTTAATCTAAAACTAAAACCAACCCAATAAACCCTTAAAAAATTCTAACACTAACCCAAGAAGATTTACTTACAGTTTTGAAGATCCGACATCCATCCTCCAAGAAGCCGGGAGAAGTCCTCAACGAAGCGGCCGAAGTCTTCATCCAAGCCCGCAGAAGTCTTCATCCAGACGGCATCTTCTATCTTCATCCATCCGGCGCGGAGCTGCTCCATCTTCAAGACGTCCGACGCGGAGCATCCTCTTCTTTCCGACAACTACCGACGAATGAAGGTTCCTTTAAATGATGTCATCCAAGATGGCATCCCTTAGATTCCGATTGGCTGATAGAATTCTATCAGCCAATCAGAATTAAGGTTGAAAAAATCCTATTGGCTGTTGCAATCAGACAATAGGATTGAACTTTCATCCTATTGGCTATTCCAATCAGCCAATAGAATGCAAGCTCAATCCTATTTGCTGATTGGAACAGCCAATAGGATGAAAGCTCAATCCTATTGGCTGATTGCAACAGCCAATAGGATTTTTTCAACCTTAATTCTGATTGGCTGATAGACTTCTATCAGCCAATCGGAATCTAAGGGACGCCATCTTGGATGACGTCATTTAAAGGAACCTTCATTCGTCGGTAGTCGTCGGAAAGAAGAGGATGCTCCGCGTCGGATGTCTTAAAGATGGAGCCGCTCCGCACCGGATGGATGAAGATAGAAGATGCCGTCTGGATGATGACTTCTGCGGGCTTGGATGAAGACTTTGGCCGCTTCGTTGAGGACTTCTCCTAGCTTCTTGGAGGATGGATGTCGGATCTTCAAAACTGTAAGTAAATCTTCTGGGGTTAGTGTTAGGATTTTTTAAGGGTTTATTGGGTGGTTTTTAGTTTAAGATTAGGACTTGGGCTGCAATAGAGATAAATGCCCTTTTAAGGACAATGCTCATCCAAATGCCCTTTTCAGGGTAATGGGGAGCTTAGGTTTTTATTTGGGGGGTTGGTTGTGTGGGTGGTGGCTTTTACTGTTGGGGGGGGTATTTGTATTTTTATTTTGCAGGTAAAAGAGCTGATTTCTTTGGGGCAATGCCCCGCAAAAGGCCCTTTTAAGGGCTATTTGTAGTTTATTGTAGGTTAGTGTTTTTTTATTTTGGGGGGGCTTTTTTATTTTCATAGGGCCCTTAGATTAGGTGTAATTAGTTTAAATCTTTGATAATTTATTTTTTATTTTGTGTAACTTAGTGTTTATTTTTTTGTGTAACTTAGGCCTAGATTTAGAGTTCGGCGGTAAAAGGGCTGTTAACGCTCCGCGGGTTTTTTTCTGGCCGCACCATAAATTTAACTCTGGTATCGAGAGTTCAAACAAATGCTGCGTTAGGCTCCAAAAAAGGAGCGTAGAGCATTTTTACCGCAAATGCAACTCTCGATACCAGAGTTGCTTACGGACGCGGCCGGCATCAAAAACGTGCTCGTGCACGATTCTCCCATAGGAAACAATGGGGCTGTTTGAGCTGAAAAAAAACCTAACACCTGCAAAAAAGCAGCGTTCAGCTCCTAACGCAGCCCCATTGTTTCCTATGGGGAAACACTTCCTATGTCTGCACCTAACACCCTAACATGTACCCCGAGTCTAAACACCCCTAACCTTACACTTATTAACCCCTAATCTGCCGCCCCCGCTATCGCTGACCCCTGCATTACACTTTTAACCCCTAATCTGCCGCTCCGTAAACCGCCGCCACCTACGTTATCCCTATGTACCCCTAATCTGCTGCCCTAACATCGCCGACCCCTATGTTATATTTATTAACCCCTAATCTGCCCCCCACAACGTCGCCGACACCTACCTACACTTATTAACCCCTAATCTGCCGAGCGGACCTGAGCGCTACTATAATAAAGTTATTAACCCCTAATCCGCCTCACTAACCCTATCATAAATAGTATTAACCCCTAATCTGCCCTCCCTAACATCGCCGACACCTACCTTCAATTATTAACCCCTAATCTGCCGACCGGAGCTCACCGCTATTCTAATAAATGTATTAACCCCTAAAGCTAAGTCTAACCCTAACACTAACACCCCCCTAAGTTAAATATAATTTTTATCTAACGAAATAAATTAACTCTTATTAAATAAATTATTCCTATTTAAAGCTAAATACTTACCTGTAAAATACATCCTAATATAGCTACAATATAAATTATAATTATATTATAGCTATTTTAGGATTAATATTTATTTTACAGGCAACTTTGTAATTATTTTAACCAGGTACAATAGCTATTAAATAGTTAAGAACTATTTAATAGTTACCTAGTTAAAATAATTACAAATTTACCTGTAAAATAAATCCTAACCTAAGATATAATTAAACCTAACACTACCCTATCAATAAAATAATTAAATAAACTACCTACAATTACCTACAATTAACCTAACACTACACTATCAATAAATTAATTAAACACAATTGCTACAAATAAATAACATTAAATAAACTATCTAAAGTACAAAAAATAAAAAAGAACTAAGTTACAGAAAATAATAAAATATTTACAAACATAAGAAAAATATTACAACAATTTTAAACTAATTACACCTACTCTAAGCCCCCTAATAAAATAACAAAGCCCCCCAAAATAAAAAATTCCCTACCCTATTCTAAAATACAAATATTACAAGCTCTTTTACCTTACCAGCCCTGAACAGGGCCCTTTGCGGGGCATGCCCCAAGAATTTCAGCTCTTTTGCCTGTAAAAAAAAACATACTATACCCCCCCCCCAACATTACAACCCACCACCCACATACCCCTAATCTAACCCAAACCCCCCTTAAATAAACCTAACACTACCCCCCTGATGATCTTCCTACCTTGTCTTCACCATGCCAGGTTCACCGATCCGTCCTGGCTCCAAGATCTTCATCTAACCCAAGCGGGGGCTAGACATCCACTGAAGAAGTCCAGAAGAGGGTCCAAAGTCTTCCTCCTATCCGGCAAGAAGAGGACATCCGGACCGGCAAACATCTTCTCCAAGCGGCATCTTCTATCTTCTTCCATCCGATGACGACCGGCTCCATCTTGAAGACCTCCAGCGCGGATCCATCCTCTTCTTCCGACGACTAGACGACGAATGACGGTTCCTTTAAGGGACGTCATCCAAGATGGCGTCCCTCGAATTCCGATTGGCTGATAGGATTCTATCAGCCAATCGGAATTAAGGTAGGAATTTTCTGATTGGCTGATGGAATCAGCCAATCAGAATATAGTTCAATCCGATTGGCTGATCCAATCAGCCAATCAGATTGAGCTCGCATTCTATTGGCTGATCGGAACAGCCAATAGAATGCGAGCTCAATCTGATTGGCTGATTGGATCAGCCAATCGGATTGAACTATATTCTGATTGGCTGATTCCATCAGCCAATCAGAAAATTCCTACCTTAATTCCGATTGGCTGATAGAATCCTATCAGCCAATCGGAATTCGAGGGACGCCATCTTGGATGACGTCCCTTAAAGGAACCGTCATTCGTCGTCTAGTCGTCGGAAGAAGAGGATGGATCCGCGCTGGAGGTCTTCAAGATGGAGCCGGTCGTCATCGGATGGAAGAAGATAGAAGATGCCGCCTGGAGAAGATGTTTGCCGGTCCGGATGTCCTCTTCTTGCCGGATAGGAGGAAGACTTTGGACCCTCTTCTGGACTTCTTCAGTGGATGTCTAGCCCCCGCTTGGGTTAGATGAAGATCTTGGAGCCAGGACGGATCGGTGAACCTGGCATGGTGAAGACAAGGTAGGAAGATCATCAGGGGGGTAGTGTTAGGTTTATTTAAGGGGGGTTTGGGTTAGATTAGGGGTATGTGGGTGGTGGGTTGTAATGTTGGGGGGGGGGTATAGTATGTTTTTTTTTACAGGCAAAAGAGCTGAAATTCTTGGGGCATGCCCCGCAAAGGGCCCTGTTCAGGGCTGGTAAGGTAAAAGAGCTTGTAATATTTGTATTTTAGAATAGGGTAGGGAATTTTTTATTTTGGGGGGCTTTGTTATTTTATTAGGGGGCTTAGAGTAGGTGTAATTAGTTTAAAATTGTTGTAATATTTTTCTTATGTTTGTAAATATTTTATTATTTTCTGTAACTTAGTTCTTTTTTATTTTTTGTACTTTAGATAGTTTATTTAATGTTATTTATTTGTAGCAATTGTGTTTAATTAATTTATTGATAGTGTAGTGTTAGGTTAATTGTAGGTAATTGTAGGTAGTTTATTTAATTATTTTATTGATAGGGTAGTGTTAGGTTTAATTATATCTTAGGTTAGGATTTATTTTACAGGTAAATTTGTAATTATTTTAACTAGGTAACTATTAAATAGTTCTTAACTATTTAATAGCTATTGTACCTGGTTAAAATAATTACAAAGTTGCCTGTAAAATAAATATTAATCCTAAAATAGCTATAATATAATTATAATTTATATTGTAGCTATATTAGGATGTATTTTACAGGTAAGTATTTAGCTTTAAATAGGAATTATTTATTTAATAAGAGTTAATTTATTTCGTTAGATAAAAATTATATTTAACTTAGGGGGGTGTTAGTGTTAGGGTTAGACTTAGCTTTAGGGGTTAATACATTTATTAGAATAGCGGTGAGCTCCGGTCGGCAGATTAGGGGTTAATAATTGAAGGTAGGTGTCGGCGATGTTAGGGAGGGCAGATTAGGGGTTAATACTATTTATGATAGGGTTAGTGAGGCGGATTAGGGGTTAATAACTTTATTATAGTAGCGCTCAGGTCCGCTCGGCAGATTAGGGGTTAATAAGTGTAGGTAGGTGTCGGCGACGTTGTGGGGGGCAGATTAGGGGTTAATAAATATAACATAGGGGTCGGCGATGTTAGGGGTAGCAGATTAGGGGTACATAGGGATAACGTAGGTGGCGGCGATTTGCGGTCGGAAGATTAGGGGTTAATTATTTTAAGTAGCTTGCGGCGACGTTGTGGGGGGCAAGTTAGGGGTTAATAGATATAATACAGGGGTCGGCGGTGTTAGGGGCAGCAGATTAGGGGTACATAAGTATAACGTAGGTGGCGGTCGGCAGATTAGGGGTTAAAAATTTTAATCGAGTGGCGGCGATGTGGGGGGACCTCGGTTTAGGGGTACATAGGTAGTTTATGGGTGTTAGTGTAGTTTAGGGTACAGTAGTTAAGAGCTTTATAAACCGGCGTTAGCCAGAAAGCTCTTAACTCCTGCTATTTTCAGGCGGCTGGAATCTTGTCGTTAGAGCTCTAACGCTCACTGCAGAAACGACTCTAAATACCAGCGTTAGAAAGATCCCATTGAAAAGATAGGCTACGCAAATGGCGTAGGGGGATCTGCGGTATGGAAAAGTCGCGGCTGAAAAGTGAGCGTTAGACCCTTTAATCACTGACTCCAAATACCAGCGGGCGCCCAAAACCAGCGTTAGGAGCCTCTAACGCTGGTTTTGACGGCTACCGCCGAACTCTAAATCTAGGCCATAGTGTTTGTTATTTCTTGTAACAGTAATTTTTTAGCGTAGATTTAAATTATTTGAGTAGGGTTAGGTGTTTAAATATATAATATAGTTAATTTAATTTGTAGTTTAATGTCATTTTAGTATAAAAGTTAGGTTAGATTAATTTTTATTTTAATATAGTTTAATGTAAATTTAGTTTAAAAGTTAGGTTAAATTAATTATTAATTTAATATAGTTTAATGTAATTTTAGTATAATAGTTAGGGTAGGTTAATTAATAGTTTAATATAGTTTAATTTAAATCTAAAGGTAAGTTTAAATTTATTATAAGATAGGGATGAGTTAATATTTAATATAAAGTTAGAGTGTTGTTAGGTTTAGGGGTTAATAGGTTAATTTAGTTTATATCTTGAATTGGATGGACTGTTTCCTCTCTATATTTAAAGATTAGTTTTTTAGTTTGCTCAAATAGTGCAATTACACAGATTTTAATGTTGGGAATGTACATACTAATATTGCTACTGTATTTTATAAAGGTCCTAAGCCGAGCTGCTCAGTTAGAATATATTTGTAAGTTCAATAAATGCATATTGGGGAGTACTGTATATAATAAAGGTCCTAAACCGAACTGCTTAGTTGGAGAATATCTGCAAGCTCAATAGATGCATTTTGGGGAGTCCTATCAGAATCTATTCTGTATATAGTTATAGATATCCTATTTGTTGTCATTTGATGAACACAAGCTAATAGTACAATACTAGTTAATAAGTCAGTGTATATATATATATATATATATATATATATATATATATATATATATATTAAGGGGTGATAGTATTATAGCTGCAGACTTTTGTGATATCCTAAAGGACTATGAAACTTTTCTGAGCCCAATTGATAATTGATCTACAAAAATGTTAGCTGTGTCAGATACTAAACTAATTATTTCAACTTACGTTTTGTGCCGCAGGGCATAGGGCCCATGCTCATGTGGCAACCTTACATTTGCCTCAATACCTACACAACAATGCTTCGTTTTGCAGATTTACATGTCCGAGGCTAGATACAGACCAGTTCATGTTCAGTTGTGTTATATTCATATTCTGCGGCTTTACCAAATGTCTACCCTCAACTAATATCTCTATATATAACCCCACTAGTATAGATACAGCCAGAATCATCTAGAGCAGAGCTTTCCAAACTTTTCATGTTGGTGACACACTTTTTAGACCAACATGATTTTGAGACACAGTAATTAAGTTGTACTAGCAAACAGGAGGTTAAACTAACTTGTTTTAAGAGATACGGACACATACATAAATTATATAATAACAAAATGTATTTTCAAGTAACAGTAAGTATGTGCAAGAATTAAAAACATTTTAAAAACACCAATAGCTACTTACTATTTTAATAGGATGTATGAGGTTGATGGGATGAACAGTTTCTGAATATTTGGTGTAATATTAGATAAAGACACTCACATTACATCATCAAGCATTTTTAAGCTTCCACTTCCTATCCATATATCAAGAGCAGGAACAGCAATGCACGACTGGGAGCTAGCTGCAAAAAAAAAAAAAAACACTGACTTCTGACTTCAGCTCAGCATTTAAGCTGCTGCACTCAGAGCTCTGCGAGTCCGACTGACTACTGCCAGCGCTGTCCCACTCACGTACTACACGTGCAGTCACGAGCCGATTGAGGAGACTAGACGTGCAGTCACGAGCCAATGTGCTGCCAATGGGAATAGTTCCAGTTCCCACTAAGCTGCGCCAATAGGTTAAGATGATCTGTGAACCTACTTGGTATCAATCATGTGTCAACTACGTGATATTAGCAGGCAGGTGGAAAGTCGGAAACCAAAAAAAAATTTAAAAGAATTTTAAATTAAAAAAAAATTTGTGCTGAAGCAGGGCCACACCTACACACTGCCGCCGACACACTAATGTGTCCCGACACACAGTTTGGAAAGCACCAATCTAGAGGCTACCCTATGGCTATAGCAGGACTCAGGGTAGTCCCATATAGATATATACACCCTAATGAGATCTTCCAGATATCCTATAACCTACACTACTCTCTCTGTTAATTGACACTTATTTAAACATTTCGGACCATATCGCTCTAGCTCATAAAGTATTGTACTGCCCCCCCCTCTTCCCAGGTACTGCTTACTTGAAAACCGCAGAAAATTGTATTCCTAGAAAATCCATTCTGTTGATGTTACTAGCCTACACGAGGCCCATGTTTTGTGGTAAACTTATCTCCTATTTTCTCACCTGTGTTACTTTGCATTAATTCTCCTGACTAATTATGCATATATGAAGGATGGTTATGTTTAATAGTTCTTTACTCAAGAGTCCTAGATCTGTATCCTGAGGTATTAATTGATACTAACCCTTGTTTTTTTTCCTTTATCCTTGTCCAGAGATCTGCTTTGTGCCCTCACACGACTAACAACTTAAGCACTACTATTGACCGAATGCAGGCTGGACCTGCATTGGTGCCTTAACGTACAGTCCGTCTACCAATACCATCATAATTGAGGTGCATAACCCCTGTTATATGTATCGCCTTAAAGTCTTAGGTTTCACAATACTAGACATAGTCTCAGCTCACGCTTTGTTTTATTGTAGCTTGTTCATCTTGAGTCAGGATGCAGTAGCTTATTTTGTATCCATTGGAAATGCACGACTCTCTGATACACCTTGATTATTGCATTTAACGTATCACCCTCCCCCCCTCACATAATGGACCTCCTAGTCTAGGAGGGCTAACTATGCGGTCTATCTTGTTTCTACCGCAACCTAACTAATATCTTCACATTTTTCCCACACTAGTTCAGTTACAGTTTTTGAATTCAACGCAACATTACTACATATCTCACTATGCTATTTATACATAGGAAAAAATTCCTCCTCTATAGTGCCTCAAACTTTCCAGGGTCCATGAGCGGCCCTACGTGTCATTGGAGGTAATCTCACTTATGATTAATAGGGGTTGTAACTTTATTCTGTATTGTAATATCTTTCTAAACTTCTTACTGATAAGATAACTTCATGTTGTAATAACTGGCAAACTGTCATTTGATGTACATAAGCATATTATTGTACCTGTTGAAAACCTCAATAAAAATTAAAATAAAAAAAAAAACAGAATATGAGCGCTACACCCGACTTGCACAAACAACCGCGATAAACCCCTCTTCGCTCGTGCTCAATTGTTAGAGCGTCACTCATAATCTATCACTTTATAGAGCATTATATTTTTCAGTTTGTATATCCCTGTTCTGTTCTAAGGGCATATGCCCTTTTTGCTATCCCTTATTTTATCTCTTTGTATACTTTCAAGTCTTTAGTGCAGTAACAAATCAGACAAATAATTGTTTTGGGTCTACAAGTTTTATGTCCCAGTAGAAAAGCCTAGGAATGTCTATCCTCATTGCCTCTCACAACGAGGTGTATCAACCCTGCAAAGCTGTTCCAAACAGCTAAAGCAATAAATCAAACTCATTTCTGTGCCGCTTATCCACTTTCGTTTTAATTCTGATCACAACATGGAGTCGGTGAAATTATACTCCTTAAAAAGGCTGTTTGCAAGATATCCTGTTTATAATTTTTACAATCCAACACCTGTGGGAGTTCACAAAAAAAAAAGAATCTCAAATGTAGCAGGAAACATATGGCAGGATCATGTTGGCATTAATGTTTAAAATCATATCAGGTTTTATATTTTGAAAACAACTCTGTTCGGCTTCATTAAAGTTGATGTCTTCTACAAAGAATTGTCTATTTATTTTTATACAGTGCTGTGTATGTGCAAAACTATGTGCATCACTTTAAAACTGTGTTATTTGCAAACATTAAACAGGAATAACATTTCACTTTATATTTACGTTTTTAAGGCTTTAACATTTTCCCTAAAATTAACAAAGAACATTTTTCATTTTCAAAACACTGGCCAAGATAACAAGTGGATAGCAATCGTTATTGTGAGTAGC
Organism: Bombina bombina; assembly: GCF_027579735.1. Taxonomy (NCBI): domain Eukaryota; kingdom Metazoa; phylum Chordata; class Amphibia; order Anura; family Bombinatoridae; genus Bombina; species Bombina bombina. Next base: position 50,956,686 of record NC_069504.1, on the reverse strand, counting down.
CGAACCTGTGTAACAAGCTGCGTGCTAAAAAAATATCGCAAGTTCACTTGCACAAGTGAGAGTTCTAGTGACGGTAAATCCTAGTGTTTTTAAAATGCAAGGATTTACCAGTGCTATAAATAGAGGGAACTTTCAGTGATGGCATTTGATGACATTCATTCTAAAAGTTCCTTTATTTGCAGCAAGTTTATGCCGCACTGAGTACCTCGGCAACCTTCGGCAAACCGCTATTTCCTCAAAGAGGTGGTTTCCACCTCTTAGCCAATTGCATGCTAGCCATCCGGCATAATGCCAAACAGCAAGCACAGCTATTGGCTAAAAGGTGGGAAAGTCACCTAATTGAAAAAATAGCATTTTATCGTGGGTGGCCAGAGGCGCTCAGCTCGGCATAAACTCGCTGCAAATAAAGGAACTTTCAGCATGAAATTTTTTATACTTCATGACTGAAAATTCCCTTTATTTATAGCAAAAACACTAGGATTTACCATCACTTTAAAAAAACATTCCCTATTTAAGATAACGTTCTCTACAGTGAGAGCTTACAGTTTTGCAATAAAGAAGTGACTCATTATTTTTATTGGTAGAAATATAGCCATTTTAAAAAACATGTTTTTCAGCATGATAAAAGTATAAAGCTGGGATCAAGAGAAAAGGAATCATGCAAATTCTTGCTCAATTCTTATAATCAATATCTACTCAACAAAACCCCTCTTAACTGGGCAAAATACGTGAGAGCAAAAAATGAGAGGGACACCTTTGTCATATCCCAAGAAGCACAAAAAGAGCTGAAAATCCAGGCCAGAATGTACAGATTTGGCAACAAATCTGGTAAAATGTTGGCTAAACTAGTTAAAAGTGAAAAACCAATTATAGACAAACCTCAGCATAAAGGGGAGTATCTCTCCAAACCTGATGATATTCTTGACGCATTACATGAATATTATAAGGAGCTTTATACGCTCAAAGCTAACAATGCAAAGAAATCTATTGACTTCTGGAATGAAATTAGGTATCCTACACTAGCCTCAGAAGTTCCAACAGTCTCAATGCTCCTGTCACTGTGGAAGAGATTGAGAAAATAATATCTAAATCAACTTTAAATAAAACAGCCGGCCCCGACGGTCTTCCTAGCGAATTCTATAAAATCATCTCCAGCGAAGCTTCCTCACACCTTTGCACTCTTTTCAACAGTTTCTATATTGATGGTAAACCAATTCCGCCCTCCTTTTCGCATTCTTATACAACTTTGATACTTAAAGGGGGAAAAGATCCCTCTTGCAAGGAGTCTTACAGACCAATAGCTCTTCTGAATGCCGATTACAAAATTCTAACCACAATTTTGGCGTCCAGATTACAAGGGGCACTTGCAAAAATTATTCATTCTGATCAATCAGGGTTTCTGAACAATAGAAATTCTGCCGCAAAAATCAGAGAGGTCCTGGTTGTGACATAATACTATGAGACAGTGTCTGGTGCAGACAGCGGGGGAGAGGGCATGCATGATCTTGCTATCATATCAATAGATGCCGAAAAAGCTTTCAACTCAATTATTCACAAACATATTAACTCTTCATTAAATCATTTCGGGATCGGGGGCAAGTTTACTGACTTTATAGGAAACCTTTATAGTCAACCCTCCACAAAATTGATAGTAAACAATAACGTTTCTCCCCTCATTCTATTAGGTAGAGGGACGCGTCAGGGCTGCCCTCTCTCCCCGCTCCTTTTCGATATTGCTATCGAGCCCTTGGCAATCAAAATAAGACACTGTCTTGATGGTATTAAAATCTATAACCATGAAATAAAAATTGGGCTTTATGCAGACGACCTGCTTGTGTACATGGCAAACACTAAATTAAATATGCCGAAGCTCTTTCATATAATGGATCACTTTGGTTCCTTTTCTGGATACAAAGTGAACATGACAAAATCCGAAATATTCTGGCTTAGGAAGAATAAAAACTCTATATCAAATATCCCTTTTCGTCAGGTTACGGATTCTTTAAAATACTTAGGGATTCATATCCCGGTCAAAACTGTGGATTTGTACAACCTTAATATTCCACCAGTGCTGAAAGTGATCAAAGAAAAACTTAAGAATTGGCAAAACCTGCCATTATCACTATCTGGCCGGATCACTTTATTTAAAATGGCTCTTTTTCCAAAACTGCTTTACATCCTTCAAAACACACCAATAATACTATTAGGAAAAGACATCAATTAATAGCTCACTTACAAAATTTCTCTGGCAAGGGAAAAGATCAAAAATCTCCCTCATGAAACTTTCAGTACCTAGGGATTGCGGAGGACTGGCCCTACCTGATATAAGGCTTTATCTCTGCTTCCTTGCGCGTATAGTAACAGATTGGGTTACGTCTAACAATTATGTTCTAAACAATGAACTGGAATCTAATGTCTGCAATCCATATATTTTACCTGCATTGATCCATCTAGAGCCAAAAGAAATCCCGACAGAAATCAAGAAACTAAAAACAATTCTCAACCCGCTCAAAGCGTGGCATAAAATAACAAAGCTTCTTTCAATTAAGAGCAAAGCCTCTTCCTATCTCCCGATATCAGGAAATCCTAAATTCCAAGCAGGCATTCAATCTGGAGTCTTTAGGAAGTGGCACACTGCCGGACTAAATAAGGTATATCAAATAATAGATAAAGAAAGATGATGTATCAAATCATTCCAGGAACTGAAAACGGAATTCAGCCTCCCAAATAAGGACTTCTTCGCCTACCTGCAATTAAGGCACTTTGCATTGGAACTAGACAAAGAAGAAGGATGGAATTGGGGCTTGGACAAACTGATAGATTGGCTGGTTCTAATTAGAAATGGTCATATGTCCATTGCACCATGTTATTATTTTCTAGGTTTAAACAAAGGAGCCTTTGTTCTAACACAACTAACCCAATATTGGAATACATCAATTATTCAGAGCAATATAGATTCAAAAACCTTCCAGCTTTCAATTAAAAAGGTCGCCCAGAATACACTTTCTGCTAAATGGCGAGAGGCCCATGTCAAACTTCTCCATAGGGCATATTTCGGCCCAGAGAAAGGCTACAGGTGTACCAACTTAGGGTTCAATAAATGCCATAAATGTTCATATCTTGCAGCTGATTTTCTACATATGTTATGGTACTGTTCAAAAATTAGGAACCTCGGGCTCAAAGTGGAATACTGGTTGAAACATGTATTAAAAAATAACCCCTCTTTCTCTGACAGTATATCAGATTATACCCTGTTTAAAGAACGAATCTGGTAAACAAAACAGTGAAAAAGTTGTAATCTCTACTATTCTTGCTACTAGATATCTAATTTGTAAAAAATGGAAGAGTCGGTCAATCCCAAGTCTCCCTGAAGTTAAGAACTGCATGAAAAAACAATGCATATCAGAACAAAGGGACACGGACATAGACAATGAATCTGACATCAAAAGGTTCTTTGATAACTGGGCAGTATTCCTAAAAATATTTTCTCCTACAAAAACAAATCATATAAATTTTCCCTTTTCAAAATACAGAAATAGTCTTACTAGGGAATTGGTAGGTATCAGGAAGGGGGGGGGGGAGCGAGAGGGAATGGAAGGAAGGTTTCTTTCCCTTTTTTTTTTTTTTTTTTTGTCGGTAGGTTATCGTTATGGTTCTGTTTTTTCCACACATGGGGGGAGAAAAGAGGGAAGGGATTGAAAAGCAAGTAAAAACCCAAGGCATTTTCAGAGACAAATGAATAAGTTGTATTAATATCCTGAACAGTACTAAATATAATTTTAAGTATGTATGTTAAGTAGAATTAACATAACATTGTATAAATTAAGCAAGACCATTAGGTCACATTGTGCTATAATGTTTTTCTACTTTTCAATTTTTTCTTTTTTTGTACAAGATAACAAGTGTATTATCTCTGTTTATGAATAATGTCTTGGTATATAAATTAAAAAAAAAAAAAAAAGTATAAAGCTGGGAAAAGAGGTTGCCAGTTTTTCTGTGATATTTTTTAATGTCTGGTACTATGAATTTTGATTCTAGAGCAAAACTTTACAAAAAGTAAAAAAACACAGGACTTGATTAAGAGTGGTGCACAATCAATACGTTTTTTTCTCCCTTGTATTACAAATTGAAAGTAAAAGTAATCGTTTGAGCACAATTGATGTTAACGCTCATCAGGCTATTGCGCGAAACTAAAAAGTCTCACAAAACACAGTTACACTCATAATAACACTTTCTAAGAAAAATGATTTATAAAAAATATTGCACAAAAAAGTTATAAGGGCTCAAAGATAGGAGGTCTCAGGTGTAAGAAAAAAAGTCAGACATAGGGCTTTAACATAGACATACATACATATACATGTCTAAATATTGTCACTACTGATGCCATTGATTATGTCATAGTTTATGTCACTAATGATGTCATTGATAATTAAAAAAAATATATAATTTAAAGGCTTATAAGCATATGAGCCTACATAAGTTTAGCTTTCAACAAAGAATACAAAGAGAACAAAGCACATTTGATGATAAAAGTAAATTGGAAAGCTGTTTAAAATTGCATGCCCTATCTGAATCATGAAATTTTGACTTGACTGTCCTTGACAGTCCACTTGACTTGACCTTTAAACTTAAATAACATTAAAGTTAAAAACAAAATATTGTTGCATTAATTATTTTTTTCACTCATTAAAGGGATCATTTGTTTATACTGTTTTTGATTTATGCAAAAAAGCAACATTTATTGATTTTAGCATTTGTCTTAACATTAATGCACATGAGAAGTAATCATCCAATTGTTACTTATAGTTTTATAGCAAATAAGGAGGAAAGGCATTTCATAAAAAGAGGAAAAAATAAAATAAATCCTTTGATTTGTATTCTGCAAAGTGCACATTGGTAAGTAAATGGTTAATAAAGCCATATAGCTAAAATCTTTGTTTAAAGAATAGATAAAGGCATTGAAAAGCCAATATTATTTTGTCTAGGGAGAGATTCAAGCCAATGAAGTAGTTGCGCTGCTATCATTCAAGGGACCTTGGCAGTATATTGTCACAGACTGCTCTTTAAACATGACTGTGGAATATATCTTTCCTCTGTCTTCGAGTCTTCAGGAGATTACAGCTAAAGCCTCTAAATACTTATAAACACTTTCCAAAAAAACACACAATCAGTCAAGGAACAGCATTTAAAGGATTTAAAAGGAAAGTCACCTTGTTTATTGAGACAAACCATAATACGTATTATAAAAGACTGCAAAGTGTTTTGAAGATCAAACTTTTAACTCGCAATATTAAAAGTTCGCTTAGAAAAGAAGAATTGGTTTATCAGTCAAAAGTATTATGATTGTCACAGTACCGCCATAAAGCATTGTTAACATTTAAAAAAAAAAGTGCTATAAAACATGTATGTCAGCCACTGTTTGCAGTTCGGTTTAGAAAACAATATCAGAAAGTCAGATATACTGCAAAAACCTATAACATTATTTTTTAATAATATTTCATAATTGGATTTTGGGCCCATTTATCAAGATGTCAACTTGTGATCAAATGTATTTTCCATTTAAAGTCCATTTATATAATTTATCAACGTAGTACCAACTTTATTAAAATTATTTGCACCCTCAATCACTATTTTCGTCAAAATAGTTTGCAGCTAATTCTCATTTGGATTTACCATCATCCGTCCTTTTTCACGCTATTTTTCCAAGTTATTAATGAATCAATCAACATGTTGTCAGGGTATCTGTAAATGTCAGTGGATAATACATATCTATATAATAAGATAAAGTAAGTATGCGATCTATCAAATATTAAGTTTGAGCATGCTTAATACCATTTGCTGGATACATTCTGTGTATTGCAAATCTGAGGTTCAGACATGAGATGCCTTGCTAATTACATATCAGGATTCAACTTAAATCTTCCCCTCCCCACTCAATATGCTAAATTATACAAAGCTTAGCGTGGCTAGCAGCAAACTAATGCTGGAGCATTGAAACACTGTTGCAAGAAGTGTGGAAGCAAACAAATGTTAAGGAATCCCTCCTTGAAATACATCACGGAAGAAGGATCCGTTAGCAGTACCCAACTAATCAGGTTGACGGCATGGACAGCCGACTGCTGTGGATGGATCTCCGGGCGGCCATCCTAAATCCCCGACAGACCAGTTTTGGTGAATTACTACAGGAGAGTGCTCTGGGAGAATTGGAAAGAGTGATCCGGTGAGCCAATTTGATTCAATTGTGACTCTCTGTTTTGCAGTACCCTAAGGAAAGAGGATATCCTTAATGGGCCAAGTTATGGTAAACATTACACAACTACACTTATAAGATGGTTCGGTCATATGACATTATATACCAGGAATGTGCATTATGTTAAGTGCCAAATAACTATAAATGGACATATGTTCTGATATACTTATAGTCTATTTTAGAACCAGTAGTTGTTTTTTGTTTAAACCTGTGAATGCTGGATATTTAATAAGAAATATATGTACTATATATGTTGTGATATCAACCTTTGAAATGTATTAATATTGTGTAGCATTGGGGTACCCCACCTTGCATCTAGTGTATGCTCTTAAATTGCTTATTAACAACATTTGTGAAATAAATGTGATAACAAAAATAAAAAGGAAAACCAAATGAAGTTCTAAGATAAGGATATGTCCGAGTCCTTTGGATGAATTATTCAGCTTGCTAGCGTTCCTCAGTAGGACCCCATAGAAAAGGAAACAGAAAATTTCAACATAGTATAAAACTATAACGGCTCATGAGAAAGTAGTTGTTTTATAACAAATGATTACTCACATTTGTTGGAGCTTTCGATTAAGCTCAAGGATATGCGCACTCCCACTTTATACTGATGGGAAAACAGTACACTAGGCAAATCTTGGATACAAATTTTATTAGAATATATAAAAGCGTCACAAGAGACTTAATAACACCAATGTATTAGGGTACAAAAGCAGAGTTAATATAACAGATGCTTAGAATAGCTAGTCCTGTAGAGAGGTAAATGGATCAGCAGATGTATGACCGCCAAAACCAATACCTCTTAATCACAAGGCAACAGCGCTACTACCCCAGGTGTCCTGGCTAATGCAAAGACGCAATAAAAGTCAGATAAAAAAGTTCAGTTCCGACGTAGGTTTCGCTGGTATGCTTTGTCAAGGAATAAAGTGCGCATGTCCAAGAATCCTTATAAATGGGTAATTAATGAGTCTTTTTGCCAGGTTTGTAATTGTGTCCTCCATTTTGGAAATTGGCATAGGGATCTTATACATTGTTCAAGTTGATATGTTTTTATGATCTTCTTTGTATCTTATACATATTAATAATATATGCGTGTGAGTTAAGATAAAACACAAAATTTGAAATATTATGTACTGTAATGTTATAACATTATAAATAGATAAAAGGCTATAAAAAACAGAAAACCTTATTTCATTGCACCTACAATTCATATTAATGCAAGTCATATATACGGATATTAATCTTTGACCCTTAGTATTAAAAGTATTAGTTCATAAAAATATATAATATTATTATTATTATTTCGATGACTATTTCAGCATCGATAACATTTATTTATGGAGTTCAATTTACACAGACAATTCATTTGACTTGTGACCCCTTCTTGTAAGTATTGATAGTTATATCACTCTTTTTACAAAAAAAATTTTACAACATTTTTTTAACTTTAAATGTTGGCACATTATTATGTCTATGTAATTCACTCTGTACCATTTTATTGATTCCTACTTTCAATGTGTGGAAATCTACAATAAGCTTATACTGAATCTCACTATGAATTATGAATGTTGGTACATTCTTTTATCTATGTATTTAATTTTATATCATATGGGTCCTGATTAATGAAGATTAATTCATAAGATTTTTATGAGACACATTTTTCTAATAGTGGGTTTGGAACTGAAATAAGGGTGTGTAAATCTCATGACCTTTATGGCTGTTCACATGAATATCTTTCACAGATAGTAATGAATTTCAAAGTCTTTGTTGAGTCCGTTGGGTATGAAGCTATCCATAATATGGATCCACTTCATTTCCAACTGGCCCAACCTATTTTGTGTGTCGCCTCCCTTCCAATTCTGTTCTAATTTCCTAATACCCAGAAACTCCAAATCCTTAACATTTCTATTGTGCTTTTTGTCAAAATGGGACGATACTGTATGGTTAGCATAACCCTTTTCTATATTATAAATATGTTCACTCATTTCTGATCTTTAAAAGTCTAGAGGTACGCCCTATGTAAATTAATTTACATGAACAACGTAACATGTAAATTGCGTTTCTACTATTACAGGTGATAAATTGATATATATTGTACTCCTTTTTATTATCTGCAGAATAGAATTTATTACATAATTTGGGAGTTTTTTTCATAGATTTACAAGCATTACAAAATTGTCACTTTCTAAAGCCCATTTCGGACGCTAATAACCAATTCTTTGCTTTGTTATTATCTGTTTCTTTAATACATTGAGGCAATTGAAATTTGAGATTGGGAACCTTTCTAAAAATTATATTCGGTCCATCACCTAAAAATTCACTTAACGCCGAGTCTCTTGTGAGAATTCCCCAATGTTTTTGTATAATATTCCTAAGTTCTCCACTTTGAGTGCTGTGTTGAAAAATAAGTCTATTTGCCAGATTGTCATCAGTAGTTTTCTTGTTTTTAGTTTTATATTTTAATAAATCTGACCTATCCATATTAGTTACCTCCTCTATTTTCTCATCTAGAAATTCAATTGGATAATTTTTCTCTAAAAAGCGTTTTTTTAGAACTTGTGATTGGACCTTATATACTTCTTGTTCCTTACAGTTACGTCTTAATTGAACAAATTGACCTTTGGGGATGTTTTTAAGCCAATGTTTTTGATGACAACTTTCAAGACTTATGTAATTATTTACATCTATACTTTTAAAATAGTTTTTAGACTTTAATGTTTCATTTTCAATATAGATTTCGAGGTCTAAGAATTCTACCTTGGTTTTACTATAATTCCAAGTTAAGGTTACTTTAAATTCATTTGTTTTTAAATATTCCATGAACTGTAGTAATAGGTTTTCACTTCCTGACCATATAAAAAATAGGTCATCTATATAGCGATGGTAGGACACCAGATATTGCGCCCAGCTAGAGTTGTAAATATATTGATTTTCCCAATGGCCATGTACAAATTGGCATAGCTGGGCGCAAATCTGGTGCACATCACTGTACCTCCCACTTGCAGATAATATTTACGATTGAACCAAAAATAATTTGTTTCATGAATTATAGCAATGCTATCTAGAATAAATTCAAGCTGTTTGATATCTAATGAGTTATCTTTCTCTAAGATGTTCTTTACTGATGCAATGCCAAGATTTTTATCTATTATTGTATAAAGTGACGTAACATCACTAGTTACTAACCACCAGTTTTTATCCCACTTAAGTTTTTCTAAATGATTAAGGATGCTCAAAGTATCCTTAAGATATGACTTGGTCTTTATGACATAGGTCTGTAAAAATTGGTCGATGTTATATTGCATCAGTAAAGAACATCTTAGAGAAAGATGACTCATTAGATATCAAACAGCTTGAATTTATTCTAGATAGCATTGCTATAATTTTTGAAACAAATTATTTTTGGTTCAATCATAAATATTATCTGCAAGTGGGAGGTACAGTGATGTGCACCAGATTTGCGCCCAGCTATGCCAATTTGTACATGGCCAATTGGGAAAATCAATATATTTACAACTCTAGCTGGGCGCAATATCTGGTGTCCTACCATCGCTATATAGATGACCTATTTTTTATATGGTCAGGAAGTGAAAACCCAATACTACAGTTCATGGAATATTTAAAAACAAACAAATTTAAAGTAGCCTTAACTTGGAATTATAGTAAAATTAAGGTAGAATTCTTAGACCTCGAAATCTATATTGAAAATGAAACATTAAAGTCTAAAAACTATTTTAAAAGTATAGATGTAAATAATTACATAAGTCTTGAAAGTTGTCATCAAAAACATTGGCTTAAAAACGTCCCCAAAGGTCAATTTGTTCCACTAAGACGTAACTGTAAGGAACAAGAAGTATATAAGGTCCAATCACAAGTTCTAAAAAAACTCTTTTTAGAGAAAAATTATCCAATTGAATTTCTAGATAAGAGAATAGAGGATGTAACTAATATGGATAGGTCAGATTTATTAAAATATAAAACTAAAAAAAAGAAAACTACTGATGACAATCTGGCGAATAGACTTATTTTTCAACACAGCACTCAAAGTGGAGAACTTATGAATATTATACAAAAACATTGGAGACTCAGCGTTAAGTGAATTTTTAGGTGATGGACCGAATATAATTTTTAGAAATGTTCCCAATCTCAAATTTCAATTGCCTTAATGTTTTAAAGAAACAGATAATAACAAAGCAAATAATTGGTTTTTAGGGTCCGAAATGGGCTTTAGAAAGTGACAATTTTGTAATGCTTGTAAATCTATGAAAAAAACTCCCAAATTATGTAATAAATTCTATTCAGCAGATAAAAAAAAGGAGTACAATATATATCAATTTATCACCTGTAATAGTAGAAACGTAATTTACATGTTACGTTGTTCATGTAATTTAATTTAAATAGGGCGTACCTCCTAGACTTTTAAAGATCAGAAATGAGTGAACATATTTATAATATAGAAAAGGGTTATGCTAACCATACAGTATCGTCCCATTTTGACAAAAAGCACAATAGAAATGTTAAGGATTTTGAGTTTCTGGGTATTAGGAAATTAGAACAGAATTGGAAGGGAGGCGACACACAAAATAGGTTGGGCCAGTTGGAAATAAAGTGGATCCATATTATGGATAGCTTCATACCCAACGGACTCAACAAAGACTTTGAAATTCATTACTTTCTGTGAAAGATATTTATCTGAACAGCCATAAAGGTCATGAGATTTACACACCCTTATTTCAGTTCCAAACCCACTATTAGATAAATTTGTCTCATAAAAATCTTATGAATTAATCTTCATTAATCAGGACCCATATGATATAAAATTAAATACATAGATAAAAGAATGTACCAACATTCATAATTCATAGTGAGATTCAGTATAAGCTTATTGTAGATTTCCACACATTGAAAGTAGGAATCAATAAAATGGTACAGAGTGAATTACATAGACATAATAATGTGCCAACATTTAAAGTTAAAAAATTTTTGTAAAATCTTTTTTTGTAAAAAGAGTGATATAACTATCCATAATTACAAGATGGGGTCACAAGTCAAATGAATTGTCTGTGTAAATTGAACTCCATAAATAAATGTTATCGGTGCTGAAATAGGCATCAAAATAATAATAATATTATATATTTTTATGAACTAATACTTTTAATAGTAAGGGTCAAAGATTAATATCCGTATATATGACTAGCATTAATATGAATTGTAGGTGCAATGAAATAAGGTTTTCTGTTTTTTATAGCCTTTTATCTATTTATAATGTTATAACATTACAGTACATAATATTTCAAATTTTGTGTTTTATCTTAACTCACACGCATATATTATTAATATGTATAAGATACAAAGAAGATCATAAAAACATATCAACTTGAACAATGTATAAGATCCCTATGCCAATTTCCAAAATGGAGTACGCAATTACAAACCTGGCAAAAAGACTCATCAATTACCCATTTATAAGGATTCTTGGACATGCACACTTTATTCCTTGACAAAGCATACCAGCGAAACTGTTTTATCTGACTTTTATTGCGTCTTTGCATTAGCCAGAACACCTGGGGTAGTAGCGCTGTTGCCTTGTGATTAAGAGGCATTGGTTTCGGCGGTCATACATCTGCTGATCTATTTACCTCTCTACAGGAGTAGCTATTCTAAGCATCTGTTATATTAACTCTGCTTTTGTACCCTAATACATTGGTGTTATTAAGGCTCTTGTGACGCTTTTATATATTTTAATAAAATTTGTATCCAAGATTTGCCTAGTGTACTGTTTTCCTATCATTATAAAGTGGGAGTGCGCATATCCTTGAGCTTAGTCGAAAGCTCCAATAAATGTGAGTAATCATTTGTTACAAAACAACTACTTTCTCACGAGCCGTTATAGTTTTACACTATGTTGCAATTTTCCGTTTCCTTTTCTATGGGATCCTACTGAGGAATGCTAGCAAGCTGAATAATTCATCCAAAGGACTCGGACATATCCTTATCTTAGAACTTCATTTGGTTTTCCTTTTTTATTTTTGTTATCACATTTATTTCACATACTGTTTGTTTGTGATAATTGGTATATTTATTGTATATTATTAACAACATTTGTCAATGATATTGCTTTAGTGATTTATAAAGCATATTTTTGATTGCGACCTTGGGAGTGACTTGTTCATTTATGACACAGTATTTGGAGTTACTATCTTAAAATAGGTTTGTGCTGGCTATAATCTTCTATAGTGTCTTGTTTTTGGGATTATACAATTGTTCAATCACTAATTTGGCCTTTGAAGCTCACAGCTCCGCAGGGGATAATAAACATGGGCCTGATGATCAACCAAGCCAGCATACATCATGGGACAAGAGTCTGTGAATAAGTCAGATAAGCAGACAGAGATTTTTAGAATATAGTAATTAGCACAGACCTGTTAATTGCTCCTGAACCAACTGGATACACATAAGGCATCTGAACTCAAGTTACCTACAGACATGTGGGAATGCTGTGACTAAGTCTTCATATGAAGTCATAGTGACAACATGTGTATATATATATATATATTTATTTATATATATATATATATATATATATATATATGTGTATGATATATATGTATTGATCTGAAACATACTATATTGGATAAATGTCTGCTGTATGGAATAATAACTGCATTGGTGTATATATAAATATTAACCCATTTATTTCAAAATTAATAACCTATTCTTTTTTATTTTTCAGGCTTCTGACAAGTGCATGTGTAATTTTTGCTGTAAATTGTGTCATATGTTTTTGTGCACTCAGCAAGAGGTGTACTGAATGTGGATCATACTGTATTTATATAAATATGGGACAACAATAATCAAATGCAACTTCAAAGCATCTTCTAAAATATTATGAGAAATATATCATATCTAGGCATCTACTTATCAAGCCGTCGACTTTCTTGCATTCGACGGCACCAATACACTCGCCTAAGCTCGCTTAACCTAGCGGCCGCGGACCTGAATACGTTCTCTAAAGTTACCAAAAAAGCTGTCAAAAAGCCGCGCACCAAGTACGGTGCGATGAGCAGCGGACTGTTGTTAACTAACAGTCATCGATCTCGCTGCTCTTCGGCTTTTTTCAGCTTTCTTGGTACCCTGTCACTAAGCACCCACACTATACTATACTGTTTACCCCCTAAACCGCCGCTCCCGGAGCCCACCACAACTAAATAAATTGTTTAACCCCTAAACCGCCGCTCCCGGAGCCCACCACAACTCTAATAAATGTATTAACCCCTAAACCGCCGCTCACGGAGCCCACCGCAACTCTAATAAATGTATTAACACCTAAACTGCCACTCATGGAGCCCACCGGCACCTACATTACACATATTAACCCTTAATCTTCCTCCCCCTATTCCACCACCACCTACATAAAGTTATTAACCCCTATCCTGCCACTCCCGGACCCCGCCGCAACTAAACAAAGTGTTTAAATCGTATGACATAATCCAATACATATGGAACATATGACTTATTAATACTAGAAAATATAGTATATTGAATAAAAATATATATTAACTGTATTTACTGTTAGCAGTTTAAAAATTAAACTGTTTGTCTTGTCTGCTGCCCCCGATGGCCTAAATCCAGTACTACAGCCAAAAGGCATTTGGCTGTTGAAAATGAAATTTTCCAGTAGCCAATCAGAGAAAAGCGTGTATACAAATCTATCGAATGATTAAGAAGTGATGAGGAGTTTTGTCTCAGACAAAAACTTCCTGCACAGAGAGAGAGAGGATCTTGGTGGAAAAACTTTGGTTGGTAACTGTTGCAATCCTGCTTGCTGCAAATTTTGCTTATAGAGAGACCAGTGTGCGAACACAGTTTTCTGTAAGACAAATGCATTGGGACACTCTTAGTGGATAAGAGACTATCAAGATTAATTCTCTTACAAATGTGCATAATTCCTCTAAAACATATGACGATAGACATTATTTGTATACTAACTGATTTCTCAAACTGGTGATCTGATAAAGTATTAGAAATTGTATATTTGATATTTTTTTTTTTTTTATTTGTTATAGTTTCATTTTACATAAGGTGTTATACAGTTGTTGTACATCATATAAGTAGGACATTATATCCAAATCAACTGTTTCGACAATTATACATAACCAACTTAACTACTACTTTCTTAACTAACTCAATGTTCCATAAGTAGTGAATATTGCACATCAATGCTACATTACTCAAAATCATAAAATACATCTATCTTATCTTATATCTCCTGCTATACTAACTTACCCGTTGTCGGTGTACCTCCGCTGGGTTACTCCTAGTCCCTAAGCCGGGAGGAGGGGGGGAAACAGGCCAGTCCTCCATCCGGTGATTTCTTTACTTGTGTGAATCTTATTATTGTGCTGCATATTGAGGTGGTGGATGTGTGTCTTCCCATAGGAATTTGGCATCTAAGAAAAATGGGAGCTTGCCCCTCTTTAAGAACCCGTATTCCTCTAAACTTATAAGTTCAGTAGTTCTTTCTAACCACATCTTTTTTGTTGGGGAAAGTGGTGTCTTCCAAGCTCTGGCAATTAAGGATCGGGCTCCATTCAGTCCTATTTGAATTATGAGGGATCTCAACTTGCATGTGATGTGAGTAGCGTCGTTTAGTAATGCTATTCTAGCTGTTAGTCTGAACCCGTCTCCCACTAGTTTCTGAAAGTCTGCCTCCACCTCCCCCCATAGTCTTGCTATTATGGGACAATCCCATCACATATGTAACAAACTTCCCTGTTCGCCACATCCTCTCCAGCACATACGTGAAGAGTCAGGGTATATGGTGCTTAGTCTAGTCGGGGTTAGGTACCAGCGAGATAAAAGCTTGTAATTCATTTCAAGTATTTGTGGGGAAGAAGATGATTTTTTCGTTCTTTGAAATATGATGTGCCAGGCTTCCCTATCAATATCCATGTGGAGGTCAAGTTCCCATCTGACCGCGAAACTTGGCAGTGTGTTGTTTTGAGATTCTAGTAGAAGACAGCGAGACCGGGACAGGGAGCCCGGAATCGCTGTCTCCCTGTCACATAGTTTTTCAAAAGGGGTTAGTGAGCGAAGGAACTCCTGCCTATGGGGAGTTGTCTGTAGGAAATGTTGAAGCTGTGCAAACTTGAGCCATTGTGCGTACCGTCCGTCTGCTATAGTCTTTAATCTGTGTCTGTCCATTAATTTCCCATTCTCCAAGAATCTGCTTAGTGGGATTGTATACCCCCATTCTCTGCAACTCCTAAACCCGTAATTTCTGTGTTAAGAGCTATTGGGAACAATGGGGATCTAATAGAAGAGATATGAGGATAGAGGGTTTTTATTCTCTCCCATTCTTTAAAGAAATGTTTGTGTAAGTCTAGGTGTCCACATTGTTTTGGTCTTAGGTCCGGGGGACCCAACATAATGCCCTCACGAAAGGGACCTGTAGTATATGGGAGTCAATTGACACCCACGCTTTATGTGATGTTGATCCATGCCAGTCTAGTACCCTCTGGAGAGTTACCACGTGATAGTACTCCTCTAGTTTGGGCAGTCCCACTCCACCTGTGATTGTGGACCTATATAAAGTGTGTCTATTAACCCTGGGTCTGATCTTGCCCCAGACATAGTTGTTTATCTGTCCTTGTACCCGTGCTAAGAACCAGGTGGGAAGGTGTATTGGGAGGGCTTGCAGTATAAAAGTATAAAATCTTGGGTAATGTTGTCATTTTAATGGAGTGTATCCTCCCCCACCACATAAGCGTTTTGGTTGCCCAAGTGTTAAGGTCTCTTGATATAGAGTTGAGTAGGGACTCGTAATTTTTCTTAAAGAGAGTGAGGGGGTTGGGGGTGAGATGGATACCCAAATATTTGACTGACTCTAACTGTAAGCGTAAAGGGCATATTCGTGAAAGTTTACGAAATGCTGGTGGGCTAAGTGAAATGTTTAGAACCTCTGACTTGGTTTGGTTTACTAAAAAGTTTGAGTAAGTGCCAAATCTTTTAATCTCACTAAGTATTACTGGTATGGTGCTACTAGGTGAAGTTACTGAAAAAAGGACATCGTCCGCATACATTGCGATTTTAAATTCATTGGGTCCTATTGTGATACCTTTTATTTCTTTGTTTATGCGTATGTGGGCTGCAAATACTTCCATTGTTAGTATAAACAGGATAGACGAAAGAGGGCACCCTTGCCGTGTGCCGTTTCAAATGGGGAATGGGTCTGAGAGCATGCTATTCACTCTAACTCTGGCTCTAGGGCATGTATAAAGACTACCAACTCTCTCAGTCAGTTTGGGTCCGAAACCAAATATCTCTAGTGTTTTTTTGAGAAAAAGCCAATTTGTTCTATCGAACGCTTTTTCAGCATCCGTTGTCATTATCACCGCTGGTATATCATGAACTTTCGCATATGAAGATAGCAATAAAGCCCGTATTGTATTGTCTCGTGCTTCACAACGAGGCGTGAAGCCTACCTGGTCGGTATGTATTATGTCATTCAACACCGTGTTTATGCGGTTTGCTATAATTTTACTAAATATCTTTATGTCCGAGTTAAGTAGAGAAATGGGCCTATAGCTACCCGGTAATTCCTGTGGCTTATCTGGTTTTAATATAACCGCTATGTGTGCCATTAGCATGTCTGGTGAGAATTTTAAGTCACCGTCTATTGCCTGGAACATTGTCAAGAGGTGGGGGGCTAGAAGAAGCTTAAAAGTTTTATAATACGAATTGGTGAACCCGTCAGGGCCTGGGCTTTTCCTCCCTGGGAGATGGGAGATAACAGTCAGGACCTCTTTTAGAGTTATTGGCATATCTAAGTCTCTTTTTTGTGTTTCTGTCAAGGGGTTGAGGCCAGCAGCATGAATATATTCTTCCATTCCCTCCATATGTTTCTGGGTTTCTAGTTGTTCTAAGTTGTATAGTCTAGCGTAAAAGTTTTTGAAACATTCCGCTATGTCTCTACTGTCATGGGTCTCTGTCCCGTCCTGTTTTTGTGTTTTGTATACATGTGTTTGGCCAGTCTTAGTCCTCAAAGCTTTTGCTAATATTGAGCCTGTTCTATTCCCCTCAAAAAAGAATGTTTTCCTTAGTTTTAGTGCCAACCTCTGAGCCTCCTTCGTGAGTATACTGTTGAGATCCTTCCTAGTGTTAGTTATTAGTGATAGGAGGTTTGAATCTGTTGGTGGTTGTTTATGTTCTATTTCTAAGTCCTGTAACCTAGAAAGTAGTGAGTTTTTTGCCAAATTGTGTACTTTTTTAATGTAAGCTCTATGTTTGATGCATTCCCCACGGATTACCGCCTTGTGTGCTTCCCATATGTTAAGTGGTGATACCTCTGTACTATTGTTGAACTGGAAGTACTCAGTGATAGATGTAGTTAGGGATTGGCACGTTGGGGGGTGGCGTAAAAGGTATTCGTCTAATCTCCAAATATAAGGACTAACCGGAGCTTCAGGCCAGTTTAGATAGATAGAGACTGCTGAGTGATCAGCCCACGTGGTTGGTTGGATGTCGGAGTCATCCACGAGGGATAGATTTGACTGGTCTATGAAGAGATAGTCCAGCCGTGAGTAGGAAGCCCAGGGATGGGAGTAAAATGTATAGTTCTGTTGTTGGGGGTGTTGTATCCTCCAAATGTCTATTAACCCTAATTGTCGAAAGCTATGATATACTGAGTCTGGGGGTCTGTGAGCTGTGTTTGTATTATGGGATGTCGTGTCTAGCAGAGGATCCATAGTCACGTTGAGGTCTCCCCCTAAAATCAATAGGCCTTTCTTATTTTCTAGAACTAATGAGTGCAGTCTCTTAAAAAAGGTGTCCTGTTAGCATTTGGTGCATATACGTTAACTAACGTCACAGGTCTGTTATGTATTAAACCAGTCACTATGAGTATTCTGCCTTCCTTATCCCCCACTTTACTTATCAACTGGAAGGGTGTATTGCGGTGTATCAAGATACCCACCCCATTTTTTTTCTTCTCGTTGGAATTAAAGTACCCCGTGGGAAACTTTCGTGAATAGAATTTGGGTTCTGAGCTTTTTGCAAAATGGGTTTCCTGTATAAATATGACCGAGCTTTCCTGCTTCGCAAACCAGTTTAGCGCTATAGACCTTTTTGAGGGAGAGTTTAGTCCTTTAGTGTTCTGTGATATTATGCAGATTTTTCTATGTATTGTGTCTCACTAAAAAATGAGTGTGTAGTCTTACCTTGCAGAATGTTACCGTCCCCTGGAGGTATCTGGCTCTCCCCCCGGCCCGAAGGACCAAGAAAAAACCTGGGTAGTTGCGAGAGATAACCGTTGTACCATAGTAATGTTTCTGTAATTGAATCAAAAGGAACACTTTAATACCTAATAACTTTTTAACAATAAACTTAACAATAACAATTTCTAACTTATCATAGAGTCTCATACTAGTACAAATGGGAGGAAACAGCAGTCTTGATACTGCTGCCGCTCCTGCCTTTTAAATAAAAATTGCATGTGAGTCCAAAGTTGAAATACTTATGTCTGGGTTCTTGACTATTCACTTGCGGTGGAAATGGGGAAAAGGGGGAAAGGGAAACACTTATAAAATGGTTGAGGATATTAAGTGGCCTAATTCTGCCTCATGAGCCACACAAATTACAAAACCTGTAAATGTTATGGTTGATATCTTCATGGTGGGACTGTGTCTTTGGAGTCTTTATGTACATGTTTCAGCGTCGTCGATTTGTTTTTCCGCTGGACCATTGTCCATTTCTGCCTCTGCGCTTTCGGTGGTGGGTGTTGTGCTGGATCTTCTATCTGCCCTTCGTTACCCTCTGCAGGTATTTTTGGTTGTGCAATATTTAGTTTCATACAGAAAGAGTCCAAATCTTCCAGATCTCTGTAAATGACTTCTTTATTGTCCTTTAATGCTCTCAGGGAGAAGGGCAATCCCCACCTATATGGTATCCCCAATTCTCTTAGATGCGTTGTTAAAAATCCCACTTCTCAGCGCTTTGATAAAGTAAGAGGGCTTAAATCCGCATATATTTGAAGGGCAGTGTCCAGATAGCGGACAGGTGACTTTTTTTCTTGCTGCTGCCAAGATGTTCTCCTTATCTTGAAAATAATGGCATTTTAAGATGACATCTCTAGGCGGTGCAGAGGGCTGTGGTTTCGGCCTTAACGCCCTATTGGCTCTGTCTAGTAATATGTCTTTGTCTGGATCTGTATCAAGCAAGAAGCGAAATAAGTTCTGCAGGTATTGTGGTAGTGCAGCGGGCAGGGTGGTTTCCGGGATTCCCCTGATTCTTAAGTTCTGTCTACGGTCCCTATTGTCCAAATCTTCAATCTGGTTTTGCAAATGTGTAATCTCTGTGGCCTGGTGTTGAAGCTGCAGTGTTGTGAGATTTGTGGTTTCCGACACTTCTTCAGCGTATTTTCAAGCTGTACTACTCTATTCCCCAGCTCAGTGATGTCCTTTTTCACTTCCGCTAGACCATCCCATATTATTTGGCTGACTTGTTGCATAAAGGTTGTAAAATCCTCCTTGGAGGGCAGCGCATTCAGGTCTGCTTTAGTGAGGGGAGATTCATCTTCAGGAGAGATGTCATCTACTCTACCCTCCTCTGTCTCAGAGATGGGAGAGGCCGGTGAAGCTGCACTAGGTGTAACTACCGTCTTAAAGAAAGAGTTCATCTTAGAGCCCGCCGAGCTTGCTAGCTTTTGAGGCTTATCCATTTTTTGTTGTCTTCTAGACGCCATGCTTGTGTGATTACTCAGTATGGCACCGGTATCAAGTGGTAGGATGCTTTATAAGGTGCAACTGTTTAGATAAATTATACCTCTTTGTCCTAGAAAGTTCACTTCATAAATAAAGGCACTCCCTGTAGCTATAATTATTATGTTTGCGTGCACTTTTCTTTCCTCTTTATTGCTTGAGTGCTGTGAGTATCTCTGTATTCTGTCAAGGTTTGGTGTGACTGCTATCGACTGCTAGCTTGCCTGAGTGGTATGAATGTGATAGTCTCTATATAGCAGCCCACTGTTTAGTTTCTTAATGTTCTCGATTGAGACTGTGATCAGAGAGATGGTATACCGCTAAGGTTATTCCCCAGTGCACTGAGTTTGCATGCCCAACAGTCTTTAATGTTTGATTGCTGGGAGTGTCTTTTATTCTGTTTATAACATTACTTTCTTCTGCGTAACTGCAGAGTTGTGTTTTAGGCCTAACAACATTTATCCAGGTTTGACGTGACTGCTGCCGCCTATTAACTTGACTGTATCATGTAAATGTGTAAGTCTCTATGTTTCAGTTCGCAGCTCAGGCCTCTTATGTTCCCGGATAAAAGCTATGAACAAAGCAATGATTTGCAGAAAAAAGTTCTCACCTCTGACTCTCTCTATTCATGTCTCCTTTGTGTCAGGCGCCATTACGTCTGATCCGTCTGGCTACTTAGAATGGTGGGCCCCCACCTTCCCCTCTCTTTACCTTTCAAGGCTGTGCGGTAGTGAGATCTATCAATGTGGCCACTCTTTGTTCTCGGCACCGGTGTGTTGCACCATCTGTCGCTGAGGTTCCGGGAAGGTCGGAGATTTACCCCTCTCTTCTCCTCCGCACTGTTAAACTCCGGCGGTAATGGCGATTCGCGCCACTGACGAGACTTCACTGGGCCTGAGTTTCAGCAGTTCAGGGGTTAGTATCCTTGCCTCCGGTGGATTGTCAGATTCTCACATGACGAGGTTTTGTCCCCCAGAGGTTCATCTTTCACTTGCCCAGTTTTAAACTTAGAAGTCCTCTCCTGGACAGCCTTGTCCGTGGCCGGCTCCGCCCCCCTATATTTGATATTTTAATCAAAGACATTCATTATTGCTACAGTCTAATTGAAGCTGGTAAACTTAAAGAGCACAATTGGTATTTTAAGCTTATGTTCATAGTCCTGTGTAGTTTAACTAGTCATTATTGCTAAATAATTTATTTGTTAAACAGGACTTGGCACTCCAGATTTATAAGTCAGTCTTATAGTGAACTCTTTCAGAACTGTACATAAACTGGTTATTGTGATTAAATCCCTGGTAGTTATTAATTAAGCATAGTAAGTTGGTAATCCATATTATTAGTTATTATTCTTATTATTAGTTATTTGTAGAGTGCCAACAGATTCCGCAGCACTATAAACAAATGCTGAGTACAACAAAACAATTATAGGGATCAAATGGGTAGAGGGCCCTGCCAAGAGTTGCACTTTTGTAGTCAGCTCCTCAGAAGGTGATCTACAAACAGCTGGACTCTTAGGCTTACATACTAAAGGGGTTCAGGGGATAGCAATGAAGGAGAGGAACTGGTATAAAGTAAGGTTAGCATAGGTTGTATGCATCCCTGAACAGTAGAGTCTTTAGGGAGTGCTTGAAGCTTTCAAAACTAGGGGAGAGTCTTGTGGAGCGAGGCAGAGAGTTCCACAAGATGGGAGCCAGTCTGGAGAAGTCCTGTAAACGGGAGTGTGATGAGGTAACAAGAGAGGAGGAGAGGAGGAGGTCATGAGCAGAATGAAGGGGACAGGAGGGAGAGTATCTGGAGACAAGGTCTGAGATATAGGGGGGAACAGTGGAGTTGTGGGCTTTGTATGTCAGAGTGAGAATTTTATGTTTGATCCTAGAGGCAAGAGGAAGCCAGTGAAGGAATTGGCAGAGATGTGCAGCAGATGAAGAGCGACGTGTAAGGAAGATGAGTCTGGCAGAGGCATTCATTATGGATTGTAAAGGAGCTAGGTGGCAGGCGGGGAGACAAGAGAGGACAGAGTTGCAGTAATCGAGATGGGAAAGAATGAGAGAGTGGATTAAAATCTTAGTTGTGTCTTGTGTAAGGAAGTGTCTAATTTTAGAGATGTTTTTAAGGCATGTGGGGTAGGGGTAATGATGGAGTTGTCAACAGTTATAGAGAGATTGGGGGTGCAGATTTTGGAAGAAGGGGGGAAAATTAGGAGCTCAGTTTTGGAGAGATTTAGCTTGATGTAGTGAGAGGACATCCAGGAAGAGATGTGAGAAAGACAGTTAGTGACACAGGTTAGCAAGGAAAGGAGATGCAGAGAAGTAGATTTGGGTGTCATCGGTATACAAATGATATTGGAAACCGTGGGACTTTATTAGGGAACCTAGTGATGACGTGTAAATTGAGAAGAGAAGGGGACCGAGGACAGAGCCTTGCGGTACTATGACAGAAAGTGGTGACGGGGCAGAGTAGGGCCAAGAGAAGGCTACACTAAAGGTACAGTTTGATAGGTAGGAAGAGAACCACAAGAGGGCTGTGTCACAGATGCCGATGGATTGGAGGGTTTGGAGCAAAAAAGGGTGGTCAACAGTGTCAAAGGCTGCGGACAGATCAAGGAGAATAAGCAGAGAGAAGTGGCCTTTTGATTTTGCTGTAAGTCGGTCGTTGGTAACCTTAACATATGCTGTCTCTGTGGAGTGATGGGGATGAAATCCATATTGCAGTGGGTCAAGAAGGGAGTTTAACATAAGGAAATGGGATAGGCAGGCATATACTAGTTTTTTAAGATGCTTTGAGGCAAGAGGGAGGAGGGAAATAGTGCGGTAGTTGCATGGGGAGGTAGGATTAAGGGAAGGTTTTTTTGAGGATAGGTGACCAGTGCATGTTTCAGCGATGAGGGAAATATACCGGTGCTGAGGTTGAGGTTGAAAATGTATGTTAGTATAGGGGTAAGGGTAGCAGATAGTGAGGGGAGTAGCTGTGAGGGGATAGGGTCAATGGGACAGGTAGTGAAGTGAGAGTGCAGTATAAGTGCTGAAACTTCTTCCTCAGTAACAGGGGAGAATGAGCTAAATTTAAGGTTATGTGGGTTGTGGTTGATTGAGAGCATTTGAGGGGGTGAGAGAATAGAATTATGTTGAGAGCTGATTTAATTTCTGATGGAGTCGATTTTGTTATTGAAGTGGCTGGCAAAGTCTTGAGCTGACAGAGAAGTTGCATTAGGAGGTGGGGGAGGGTGGAGGAGAGTATTGAAAGTGGAGAACAGACGTTTTGACTTGAAGAAAGATTAGAGATAAGAGTAGAGAAGTAGTTTTACTTATGGAGATTAAGGGCAGAATAGTAGGAGTTCAAGATGGATTTGTAATGAAGAATATCAGCTGAACTCCGAGATTTTCTCCAGTGCTGCTCAGCTGTTCGGGAACATCTGCATAGGTACCGTGTCAGAGGAGTATGCCAGGGCTGAGGATGGGTGTGTGATTACCGAGCTATGGTAAGAGGGGTGAGATTGTCAAGGAAGGATGTAAGGGTGGAATTATAGTTTCAGATAGATTGTTCAGGGCAGGAAAAGGAGGAGAAGGATGAGAGGAGAGGTTTGAGTGAATTAGCAAGCTGTTGCTGATCTAATGACATAATGCTTCTGTAAAGTTTGGTGTGAGGAGTAGAAAGAGGGAGAGTTGTAGGGAGGGATGATATGTTGCAAGTAAGGAGATGGTGGTCAGAAAGAGAAAAGGGGGAGTTTGTGAAGTTTGAGAGAGTGCATCGATAGCTAAATATCGGGTCAATAGAGTTACCGTCTTTGTGAGTGGGAGAATCAGTCCATTGTGACAGACCAAAAGAGGAAGTAAGTTGCAGAAGTTGTTTTGCAGAGGAGGCAGTGGGATGTTGAAGTCACCAAGAATGAGGGCAGGGGTGTCTATGGAAAGGAAATAAGTTAGCCAGGCAGTCAAGTGATCTAGAAATTGAGTTGAGGAGTCAGGGGGTCGGTATATGACTGCAACACGTATAGAGAGAGGAGAAAAGAAGTGAATCATGTGGTTTTCGAATGAGGGAAATGTGAGGGAAGAGATGGGATGTATTTGTTGAAATGTGCAATGAGAGGAAAGTAAAATACCTACACCACCTCCTTGTCTATTACCAGACCTAGGAGTGTGGCTGAAGTGGAGACCCCCATGTTACAGAGCAGCAGTGGATGCTGTGTCTAGGGGAGAGAGCCAGGTTTCTGTTAGGGCCAGAAGGTTGAGGGAGCAGGAGATAAAGAGGTCATGTATAGAAGTAAGCTTGTTGCAAACAGAGCGAGAGTTCCAGAGTGCGCAAGTGAAAGGGGTAGTGGCTTTTGATGCAAGAGGAATGTGAGTAAGGTTTGCAGAATTTTGTTTTCTTTGTCTATGGGATGGTACACATGGATGTGTACGGCTAGGCAGTTGTTGGGGACCAGGATTAGGGGAAATGTCACATTGAACTAGCGATATCAGTTAATAACAGAAGATTCTGGTATTTTATTGTGATATTTTAATGTGATTCATTGTGAATAATGTAAATTGTAAAGGTATATTTTTTTATGATCTTTGTATATAATATTGTAACAGTTTAAGTGTGCATCATTTGATTCATAATCTGGTTTCTATAAATATAATTCAATGCGTTCATAAATTTTAACTAATCTAAAGAATTTAGGAATAATTATTGATTTTAATTGTTTAGTATATGCATTTTAATTGGAGGTTGTTTTAAAGAATAATTATTAAATAAATTATATTATAAACCTGTGTCAGGGTTATGTCAGGTATATGTACTGTGCCTTTAAAACTTGTTCAACATACCCCTATTTAAGGCTCCTCCTCACTCTAATCTATGCTTGGTAATTTGTTGCACTTGTATCTCTCAAGAGCCTGTGAAGACACCTAGCCTAAATCCCTGCAACTCTGCTTGGATTCCCTACATTTTCTACTCACAATACTCTGATCCTTCCTGCCTGGTCTTCTTGTTCAGCTTGCAAGGTATTGGGGTCCATTTCAATACAAGCTTTCCTGGAACTAAGGAGCTGCTCTTAGGAGCCGTTTTCCCTGCTGCGTGTGACGTCACAACCGGCATCCGGTCCTGCAGATTCTGCTCCTCTCTCACCTCAAGCTGTGTTTGCTTGTTGCAGCTCAACCGGACTCTCTCTTGCACTCACCTGGACTAGTGCTCACCGGATTCCTGGTCTGTATACTATTTATATTGTCATTACTATACTTGCCTGAGTCCTTAAGTTATTGACTTTCTAACTGCATCTAAACTGTGCTTGCTATGATTAATTGACTTCCTCTTAAGGAGACTCGCTACTTGTGCCTAAGGGCATCTTCACTCAGTGTCGATAACAGTGTTATATCTATGCATATCCATAATATCTACTCTCACTTGTCTGAACAGTGACTTTATCTCTCTAAGCTAAACGCATCCACTCACACAATCTGAACTGTAACTTATAACGCACTAATGCTCAGAAGCCTTACCTAATTCTCCCTGCTGTTCATACTGATCATCTACCTGGGAATTGTGACATTAACCTATGAGCATATAAAGTTCTCATCCTTGTGTGACTGTGTGAGTGTATGAAGCCTTGTATATATTTTACCTTGTTTGGGATGCATGTCTGAAGTAGTTCTAGCAATTGATCACAATTTAATTCAACTCTGAAGTTTGAATCTGAGAAGTAATCATATATTTCTAATCTACCTTGTATATATAAACCTAAGTTGCGTGACGCCTCCGAATCTCTCTGTATCCCTACAGTAGAGACTCTCAGTACGATGAGCACAACAGGATTCTAATAAGATCAGTCTTAGTGAATCCGAGGTATGGTGTGAGGCTGAGTGGTCCTATAAGAACCAGGATGCTAGTTAACCCATTCTAGTCCATTCATAACAGGACATTACACCCTGCTATATACTGACATATTATTTGGAGGCACTGCAGTAGAGATTATTAAATTTATCACATTGATATAATATATTTGTAGTAAATAGAGAGTATTAAAATAATATATATATTATTAAAATTAATTTTTTGAAAAATTGATTAAAAAATTATTTTTTTTATTCAAATTTAAAAATTAATATTTTTTTTTCTTCTTTCTTATTGGTCAAAATTTTATTATCGTTTTAATTTAACCAAATACTAAGCCAATATAATAATGTCTGTTACTAGAAGTGAATCAATTGAATCTATACATAGTGTTGAAATATGTTCCCCAAAATCGCCTGTTAGTCAGGCAGAAATGCTTAAAACAGAAGCCATTACTCACCATAAAAATAAATTAAGTATTACGGGAGAATTAGGCACTTACACTAAGATGCTGAAGACTAAGGCCAAAAATATTGCAAATAATATATGGTGTGGTGAAAGCGAAATATCTCAAGGGCTGTTAAAATTGGGCCAACTTCAAAAGCAGAGGAAACGTGACAAAATAATTTTCAAAACCTAGGGTCTGCTCCTCTATGTGAACGATGAAATGTACAACAAAATTGAAGTACAAAATTCACAATTGGAGCAACTGAGGGGTGAAAATTATTCCTTAAGGTTAGATGAGGAAGAGGCAGAACGAGTTCAGGATAAAATTGATGAGTTTGCCCAAAACATGGCCACCTTACAAAAATATAACCAGAGTTTAGTAGCTCAGATAGAAGATTTGCATAAGCAACTCGCACAAGGCCAAAGAGAGTTAAAGAGACACTGAACCCAAATTTTTTCTGTTGTGATTCAAATAGAGCATGAAATTTTAAGCAACTTTCTAATTTACTCCTATTATCAAATTTTCTTCATTCTCTTGGTATCTTTATTTGAAAAGCAAGAATATAAGTTTAGATGCTGGCCCATTTTTGGTGAACAAACTGGGTTGTTCTTGCTGATTTGTGGATTAATTTAACCGACCAATAAACAAGTGCGGTCCAGGTTCCTGAACCAAAAAATAGCTTAGATGTCTTCTTTTTTAAATAAAGATAGCAGGAGAACGAAGAAAAATTGATAATAGGAGTAAATTAGAAAGTTGCTTAAAATGTCATGCTCTATCTGAATCACAAAATATTTTTTTTTGGTTCCGTGTCACTTTAAGTGGTTTAAAAAGGCTGTATCATCATAATGAAAACCCCTCTATTAGCAATGAGAATGATGCAGATAATTCTAAATCCCTTAAAGAATACATCAGAAATCTATTTTAGATGATAAAATAGATCCTTCATATGAAATAAAGATATTGTAGACAAATCCTGCACTTAGTGATAAAGCTCTCTTGAGCGAAACGCGTCGACCTTGTGACTGCTGACCCTAAAATTGTGTGAAATAAATACACAAAGAGACTTTTTGATACCAAGTGGAAACAGTTCTAATACTGTAACAACCCAGGTTATCTATCATACACTTATCGGAACCTCCTCATTCCTGCGTGCACTTAACACTAAGTGCAGGATTTGTCTACAATATCTTTATTTCATATGAAGGATCTATTTTATCATCTAAAAGAAGTTGATCGTCTTTTAACACCTCTAGCCAATCCCACCCGAGATACCAAGTTGTGATGTCAGACGCCAAGACACATGCGGCGCTGTTCAGTCATCAGGTGAGAAGGGGAGACGGATGCTGTGAAACGGGTCTAAAGAAAAACAGGTAATCGATTCTATTTTAACCTGTCTTACCCGGAGGTAATACTAATTTAAGAAATAACTTTCTCTATCTACCATCGGCTGATACATTCACAAATATTTGGACTGTCCATTGTCAATTTTAACATAAGCTGGGTATACGGATACCACATTGAACTATCTTATACGTTCAAAGAAATGGACACTTATGCATAAATTTATGTATGGGGCAGCTTATTTAAATACTATTTAGAGTGTCGCAAACACAATTATTGGTTCTATATATGTTTTTATATTTTGAATATTATTTTATGTGATTTTCTTTGAAATTAGGGAGACGTCCCTTTAATCTGATGTTTTTATATTAACCGTTACATTGTTTATATGTATCTCATCATTTTATAAATATATTTTCCTACCAACAGTGGTTATATAATTTTCTTTACAATTTACAATAGTGTTAGATAACACTATTTTTTATAAAGACACGAACACTATATAATTTTTGGTATATGTGGAAAACTTTCTAATCCACCCTATAAGATCTCACATCGTATTTTATTACACAGAAAAAAATCTCACACAGTTAGAAAATTATTTACCATACTCTTAAAATATACCTTTAGCGACTCGTAGCGCACCTACCACTCCTAATCACATACTCTATCGTTTGTTGAAAGATGGAAGGATCTTTCTATTTTCTAGGTGTTTGGTATTTAACCCTTATTGCCAGCGCACTACTATACCCTCTCAACTCACAAAACCCCTAAAATAATTACTTTCTTAAAGGATGCAGTACCTAAATTTTCCAAAAATGGAACCACATCTATAATTGACCACTTAGAGACCTATGAAAATGCTTTATCCGTAAAGAATTTTACTAGTGAGCAGTCAAAAATTGAATTTCTGCCCTGGCTATTTGAGGGTAAATATCACAATTTTTTTTTCTTCACTAAAGAATATGAATATTCATTCCTGGAGTGGAATGAAAAATCAGTGCAAAAAGGAATTTATGAAATATTGCACCAAAACCGCAGCAAAAAATAGCTGTATACAGTTTAAAATGTGGTGCAAATCAAAGCCCTATAGAATTACTTTCTGTACTGAAGTGCGTACAGTATGGCTGAAGACTACCCCATATTTGAAAGCTCAGAATTTGTAAATTTATTTTTCAAAGCATTGCCCACGTACATCAAAATTAATTTAGCTAGAGATTTTGATGAGCACTGCTCATTGGACTGGCTGATCAAAGAGAGTACAAAGTTATACTCTATTCAGCAGTCAGGTGAACAGGGGGTTAAAAAGGAACCAAGGGCCAGCCTCAAAATTGTGTCAGAAACTAGAGTGTCACCTAGCCCCCTCAATTTGGAGTCTAACAAAGAAAACCTATGTAGAGGTGGCCCGAGAAAACAGGTCATCCCCACAAAGTTTTAACTCTGCCCCTCCCCCAATACGGACTGAGGCACAGAGAGAATATACTCAAAATGGGGGGAATACCCTGGTAAATAATTATCCCCAAAGAGATAAAAACCCACAAGGTTATCGGTACCCCAGTAAAAGTAAATACCAAAAGTGGCAAAAATACTCTCAGGGTAACCAGACACCCCAAGTAAATAGTGCTCCCCAAAATATTAACCGTGTCAAAATAGGAGAAATAGCTATGATTCTGAGGGATCCCAAGGATCCAGGAATCAGCACCCTGGGACATAAAAAAATCGGTTCATGGGTAAAGATAGTAGGCCAACTCAGTACGCAAGTAAGTCAATTATGTATGCTATTTACTAATATGAGCCAAGCTTTTATGGCTCAGCACCCTAATAATCCTTTTTTAGGGGTACAACCAGTGGCCAGCAGTGGGCTACAGGCACAGTCATAAATACTGCAGTATTACCTGAAAGAGAGTGGAGAGATATACCAAATGAAATGATAAATGTCAATAATGGTACTAATCATGTTCTCTCCCTACAAACTGGAAACGAACGATTAAGCTGTGATGACTAGCAACCTCAGCCTGGAAGCTCTAACAAATCTGTTCCTTTGCAGTATTCTCTTAACCTTATTTCCACAGATGGAGTACACAGGAACCCGGCCAGCCCTATAATAGAGGAGGGGACTGGTAAGAATGAGAGTTCTTCTGCATCAGGTAACATGGCGGTTTCAGGTAACTCGTGGCGAAGCCCACAGATGTGTAATCATGTCAATTTTATGTATGAAATGGTAGAAACTGCAGGGAGATATTATGTATTAGCTGAGCTCCAGGATTCAGTCTCCAACACTATCATGGGATTAATTGATACTGGATCTCAGGCAACTATTTTATCCCACAGGTACTACACACAGCTAAATGAGCTAACACCCCACAAACCTAAAATAAAAGAATTTGATGGTTCACTAATAGGTGTTGGGGGTGACACTCTCAAATTCTAGGGTAAGGCATGATTAAAACTAAGGCTGGTGAACAGGGTAATAACACCCTGTCATTATAGTGGATCTGCCAACTGATCATTTAATTATTGGTAGTGATCTCCTGAAGTGATTAAGCACCATAATTGATTGCATAAATTATGTAATTTGGTCACAAGTTAAAAGACCTATTAATTATGAGAGGTCCGGTATATCTCACACCCGGCATAACTGTCACATGGTGGAAGAGAAACCAGATGCTGTGGAGATTCATTTCAGGAATGACTCTATACCTGAAATCACTATCCTACAAATAGATGATCAGACTCTTTTAAGTGGCTCTGATGGTAATACTTTTAATATTTCGCCTGGAAAGATAGCAAATATTTCCTTAGACGGCGATATATTAACCATATCTCTCCACAAGGGGGATCATAAAATCCTCTAAAGGGGGAGATCATTTGCAATTCATCGCATAAATTGCAAAAGTTAAGGATGATCTATTCATCCCTATGCAAGTGTATGACCTTGGTAAAACCAAATATGCTAAATTTAACTTAAAACAGGAAGCTAGCTATATAAGCGAAGGCTTATTAGCGCAGATCGCTGAACCTAAAGTAATTAAATACCTTTCTCCCCAAGACCACTGTGTCCATGGCCTGGATGACAGGTCTGAAAGCTATAATGTCACAGCTAAATGTTCATAATCTATCTCTATAGGTAATAAATCAGCAAAGCACCTCTTTTTAGTTTTAAATACTCCCCACAATCAAATATACATTGGCAATGATCTCTTACATAGATATGCCATACAAATAGACTTGAATAACCTTTGCCTCTGGCAATAAAAATGCCGCCCTAAAATCAAGCCAGCAATTGCCATATGTTGTAAATATGCAGGTCTCTAACGATGTTGTAATCCCTGCTGGGGCTAATAAATTCCTCTTATCCTTACAGGTAAAGAGAGATCAGAAATTAAAAACTTTTGAAACACTAATTTGCCTCTCCCATAGAATGCAAAATCTGGGTATAGCAATGACCCATACTCCTATGGTAAATATTGGAACTATTTCAATACATGTTATTGTGCATAACATGACCCCACAGGATATAACCTTATCCAAAGGAACTACCATAGGATATGTACTGGAATCAATTTTTACACTTTTGGATTCCAGAATAATGTAATTGGGTTAATACCTGAAGGATACTTAACTGAAGAACAATTAATAAAACAATCCTTTGCATCTATGCCAGAGGGGCTATTTACAATTCAGTCTATATATCCCTTCAGCTCAGAGGAAGGCATCTGTAAAATTCAAGAAGCCTCTCTAGTATTTGATCAGCCAATCAAACAGCAATAATACCCATTATCCAGAATCATGGGGGCAATGTTAATTATAATCAAGTGAAACTCCAAAAGAAAGGGTGCTCCAGCCTTTGCAGTTTAAAGTAAAATTACCTTTATTGTGCCATGGTCCACAAAACAAACAACGTTTCAGACCTACATTAGGTCCTTAGTCATGTCTATCTGTGTATGCAGAGAGATTGCCTTTATACAAGTAAACAGGTGTAAAACAATTACACAGGTGCAAATCAACTGCACATTAATTGTACAACATGGCCATCTAATGCTGACAATTTTTATAACATTCAAAGATGATATTTCTTATCTTAAACAAGCACTGCGTACAATGTGTACTGACAAAATTTCAAAATGGTACAGTTAAAACATATACATACAGTCCCTATGCATATAATTAAAAAATGAGAAGCTACATTTGCATTATCAAAAACAATCATAATAAGACAGAATCCAGAAGTAATCCTAGTAGCAGAATAGCAACCATCATATATACAAAAATGCAGGTACAAAAGATATGAATAGCGCAATGATATATACAGATAGCCCAAGAACATATTGATGTATGTAATTTGTGCAAACATTCTGAATACCTTATATGTCAATTTTAAATTTTTAAATTTTTAATTTTTAACCTGTATGGGTAATCTTAATCATTTATATAAGATAGAGTGTTTACCTAAAGAGAGACCAATCAAAATCTTTATTTAGACCTTTAGGTTTCAAAGTTTGTAGTTTGTTAATCATTTCCCTGACCTTAAGGAGAAATTCTTTGTCTCCACTCCTCCTGGGGATATCTACTCTTTCTATAATTTGGAAGCGTAATTGGCTGATGTTATGGCCAGCTTCAATAAAATGTGACGATACAGGGGCATCCTTATTTTAACATCTTATATTGGATTTATGTTGTGTAATCCGCTCTCTGGCCTCCCTACAGGACTCTCCAATGTAATAAAAACCACACAGACATTTCATAACATACTATAAACTTGGACATACATGTTAGATACTGTTTAATCCTATATTTTGTACCTTGTGTAGGGTGGTGGAAGATTTCTCCCTTTATCATGGAATTGCAATTACTGCAATTCAGGCCTGGATAACAGCATGTCTGTCCTGGACCTATAGTTCTCTGAATATTTATTTTATCACTGCCTATGTCCGCTCGAACCAAATTTTCTTTGATATTCTTATTTCGTTTATACGCTGACATGGGAGGATTATCAAATACTCTCGCCAGGGGATTAAGATCTTTTAAAATATGCCAGTGTCCTCTGAGTATGCGGTTGATTTTATTACTCATGTGATTGTATTTAATTATAAAGATCAACCTATCCTCTTTATTATCCCTTATCTGTTCAAGTACCTTTTGGAGCATAACCTCTTGTTTCTGTTCATCTACCAGATAGTTGGGATAACCCCTTCTTTTAAATTTATTACCCATCTCTTCTAGTCTATCATGACATAATTTAGGGTCTCTAACTATCTTTTTGACATGTAAAAGTTTACTTTTTGGTAAGGCTTTAAAGACATTTGGAGAGTGATGGATGTCATACCTGAGTAGGCTATTCCTATCTGTTGGCTTAGTATAAAGGTCAGTCTTACTTCTCCAAGCATTTCTGTATGTGAAGGAGAGACAAGCCCAGTGCAATATAGCACTCCATGACATCAGAGTTCTGCCACATTTACACTATGTGCTTTCTATTTTATATCACTTTACACTTAAGATTACATTTTAACACATTTAAACTTTTTACTTTCTAGTTTGTATTTGTTTTGCAAACAGTAGTGTATTAAAGATTAATGTTTTACAAATTCTGATTATGCCTTCAAAGTTTCTGTGTAACTTTACCAAATTAGGCTCATACTTTTTATATTTATGTGTATCTTTCACAAATTTGATTGCACTTTGCATGTCTTTTATTTCAGTTTCCCAGAGAGTGTCATTACCTTCTATGGGCCAGATAATCAAACATTCTCTTGTTTGGAGAGATGTTATAGTGCTGAATTCACAGGGGCAGAAATTACTGAATTTTCTAAGAAAAGGAGAGAAATCTGGAAATCCCAGAGAGATGAGAGATGCCTTCTATAGAAAGTAATGAAGCTCTCTGAGATAAAAAATGTCACATGGGAGAGAGAAAGTAACCAGAGCACCCTTTGGGCTGATATAAATGTTCCGTTTGCATGAATTTGAAATTAAAATAAAATGTTTTTACTACAATTTAACTTGCTTTTGCCTATATTTTTGTATAGATTACTTTTCATTTAGTTAAAATAAGTGTATTGTGAATCTTGAGCAAACTTCACCTGAATACCACTGGCAAAACAAATCACTGAGACCAGCTTGTTTAAAATGCTTAGACAATTTTACAAGAATGGTGAGAGAGTTTCAGACCTGAACCTCCCACTTTTTTAAAGTGTCAGTTTACAATGGAAAAAATACAAAGAGCAATGTAATTTGTAAAAGACACACAGAAATATATAAAGCCTGATCCTAAGTTATTAAAGTAACAGAAACATTAAAAGCATAATCCAAATATGTAAGATCACTGCTGGATCAAAATGTAAATGTATTCAAATATAAATGAGAAAGTGCAAAAATACTGAAGGGACCCAATCTGAAATGTATAGTGATATAATGACAAAGTGCTGAACAGGCAGGAAACATTTTGAATGAGCAGCTAGTTGTTTGGCTTATATAGTGATGTACCAGTTTGTATGTACAGTGAGGGAAAAAAAATTATTTGATCCCCTGCTGATTTTATATGTTTGCCCACTGATAAAGAAATGATAAGTCTATAATTGTAATGGTAGGCTTAGTTGAACAGTGAGAGACAGAAAAACAACAAAAAATCCAGAAAAAAAACTCATTTCAAAAAAGTTATAAATTGATTTTAATTTTAATGAGTGAAATAAGTATTTGACCCCTTTGTACTTAGTACTTGGTGGCAAAACCCTTGTTGACAATCACAGAGGTCAGATGATCCTTGTAGTTAGGTACCAGGTTTGCACACATCTCAGGAGGGGTTTTGTCCCACTCCTCTTTGCAGATCCTTGAGGCTGACGTTTGGCAACTCGAACATTCAGCTCCCTCCACAGATTTTCAATGGGATTAAGGTTTGGAGACTGGCTAGGCCACTCCAGGACCTTATTGTGCTTCTTCTTGAACCACTCCTTTGTTGCCTTGGCCATGTGTTTTGGGTAATTGTCATTCTGGATTATCCATCCACGACCCATTTTCAATGCCCTGGCTGAGGGAAGGAGGTTCTCACCCAAGATTTGATGGTACATGGCCCCGTCCATTGTCCCTTTGATGCAGTGAAGTTGTCCTGTCCCCTTAGCAGAAAAAAAACACCAAAGCATAATGTTTCCACCTCCATGTTTGACGATGGGGATGGTGTTTTAGGGTCATAGGCAGCATTCCTCCTCCAAACACGACAAGTTGAGTTAATGCCAAAGAACTCGATTTTGGTCTCATCTGACCACAACACTTTCACCCAGTTCTCCTCTGAATCATTCAGATGTTCATTAGCAAACTTCAGACAGGTCTGTATACGTGTTTTCTTGAGCAGGGGGGCCTTGTGGGCGCTGCAGGATTTCAGTCCTTTACCACGTAGTGTGTTACCAGTTGTTTTCTTGGTGACTATGGTCCCAGTTGCCTTGAGATCATTGACAAAATCCTCCCGTGTAGTTCTGGGCTGATCCCTCACTG
Source organism: Bombina bombina (assembly GCF_027579735.1). Taxonomy (NCBI): domain Eukaryota; kingdom Metazoa; phylum Chordata; class Amphibia; order Anura; family Bombinatoridae; genus Bombina; species Bombina bombina. Next base: position 50,921,594 of record NC_069504.1, on the reverse strand, counting down.
TTCTCATGATCATTGAAACTCCACAAGGTGAGATCTTGCATGGAGCCCCAGACCGAGGGAGATTGACAGTTATTTTGTGTTTCTTACATTTGTGATTAATTGCACCAACTGTTGTCACCTTCTCACTAAGCTGCTTGGCGATGGTCTTGTAGCCCATTCCAGCCTTGTTTAGTTCTACAATCTTGTCCCTGACATCCTTGGACAGCTCTTTGGTATTGGCCATGGTGGAGAGTTTGGAATCTGATTGATTGATTGCTTCTGTGGACAGGTGTCTTTAATACAGGTAACAAGCTGAGATAAGGAGCAATCCCTTTAAGAGAGTGCTCCAAATCTCAGCTCGTTACCTGTATGAAAGACACCTGGGAGTCAGAAATCCTGCTGATTGATAGGGGATCAATACTTATTTCACTCATTAAAATGCAAATCAATGTATAACTTTTTTGAAATGCGTTTTTCCGGATTTGCTTGTTATTATTCTGTCTCTCGCTATTCAAGTAACCCTGCCATTAAAATTATAGACCGATCATTTATTTGTCAGTAGGCAAAAGTACAAAATCAGCAGGGGATCAAATATTTTTTCCTTCACTGTATGTACTCATTTTGCTTGGACTGTCTCTGTCTATATTAAATGTTTATGTTGGTAATATAAAATAAAAAGCACAAAGTGTAAGTGTAACAAAACTCTCATATCATGCAGTGTTGTATTGCACTGGGCTTGTCTCTGCTTCGCATACATAAATGAGAGAGATCTCGCAGTGCTGGAGAGTTCCACCCTTTTTCTTTTTTATAATTCAGTGAGTTCAGCCTTTGTGAAGTCTAAACTGCAATTTCTCTCCAAGCTGGAGAATCTTTGAATATCTGGGTCTTATTCACATACATAATTATTAAAATATAGAGTATGAGCACAGAATTTAAAAAACTAAACTAAACAAAAAAACAAAACACAAAGAAAAAGTTTCCAAAAACTAAGCTAATTCTAATCTTTTTTTTTCTAATTGAAGTTTATATATTGAATTTATTTTATGATATAATGAGAATGGGAGAACCTATTTAAAGATGCCTAATTGTGTACAAGAGATTTCAATAACAAAACATATCATTTTTGTTTTCTCAAAGCTATTTTCTAAATTGAAATGCAAAACAATTTTAAGTGCTATTTGATATCATCATTTCATGAGTGTGTAAAAGTATATTTTATTAATCTCATTAGGTCTTTCAACGTTCATTTATCCTATCAACTCTGGTGTTTCAGAACGACAGCTTGCCATCTGTTAGCGCTCACACAGAGACGCTGATCAGTGGGGGAGTTACCATTCTTCAATATGATACTACATTTGAAATGTATAATAAATATCAACTAATCTCTATTTACACAAAAACCCATATTTTAGCAAAATCATTCTTTTCCAGAATAATTCTTTAATCAGTGACGGAAGTAATTATGGAACTTATAGCCATTTTGTCAGCAGGAAGAAAACAGTGGGGTTATATTTGCAAGTATATCATTTGCATAAACTAATTCCCTTACACATTCAAACCTGTGGATTCCTTAAAGGTTTTTTCTGCTTTGTTGGTGAGTTTATATGCTGAAAAAGTTATAAAGCTTTCAGTGAAATAAGTTCAATGACTATTTTCACCTTTTCTAGAAGGTAAAGGATTTGATTAAACTAATCAATATCTGTTTAACTTCACCCATTTCTCTATCTCATCTCAAAATGGAATAAACAACTTTCCAATTTAATTCCATTATCCATTTCTTCTCAGGTTTTTTTTATATACACACTTTTTTGTTCTGCTGGTGGCATGTAGCAGTATCACTGGCTACTACTTTAATTTTATTTAGGTTTAAGCTGCTGTTCCTCTAGGGCCATGAAGACTTTCCTCATATGAAATAAAGGGTTAATACATTTATGTTAAATAAACAAACAATAACTCCAGAAACTAATCTTGGACAATAGTAAAGATTTTTTTTTTATCTTAAGGAATGTTTCCTTGGTGATTTTCTTGTCTGTGCACATTTCTAATAACTATATATACAAGAGCAGGTGCACTATTATTATTATTTATTATTCCTGCATTTATATGAAACAAACAGTTAAGAGAAAATCAGTAATTTTCTGCCGCCACTTTTACCCCCTTTTAACTGTTTTTTGCAGTTACTTTATTAAAAAATAAAGATGCTACCATTTTATTTTTTTAGTAAAGATTACTAAATTGAAATTTGGGGCTAACTGGGAGACTTTCAGATAAACAGATATATGATTGGTTATTTATTGCGCACCCGCAAACTGGCAAATTTGCCCGATTGTAGGCACAAAATAAATGAGTGCTCCACTTGTAATATAGCCCTAAATGTCTTTAATATATATATATATATATATATATATATATATATATATATATATATATATATATATATACACACATACACCCACATTTTCTTCACTGAAGCAGCAAAATATTTTTCAAATTTTGAGAGGAGGGTGATGTGTGAAATAAATCTTTATTACAGTCTTCAAATATGTAGTGTCACTATAATAAAATACAGCATATGCCAATCATTACACATAGTGACAGTTTAATATCAACACATCACATTTCGTAACAGCTTATGTCCCTATAAAATTCACATTTTCATTTCCATAGATCTCAATGGAAAGAACTGTGAATGCCTCAGTACAAAAAATACTATTTGGATGTGAGATTTACAGTTTTATATCTATGTTTAGCTCCCCCAATTTAGTCTTTTTTTAAATTTGTAACTTAAAAGGACCTCGGTAAACCTTTAAAGCAGGGGTCGCCAACCTTTTAAGCCTCAAGGACCACTAAACTCATAATTTTGAATCCCGTGGACCACTAACATGATTTTTTTTTAAAAAAAAGGAATTACAATCTATAAGAAGACTGAATATAAAGGGTGTGGCAATTCTATAAGTATATAACAACACTTATGCTAAAATGTATTTAAACAAGGATATATATGAATTTATGTGCAGCGATATGTGAAGACTGCAATTGTCCACCCTTTAATGATCAAATATAATAGTGATTACGTGATTTCTTAGTATTATTAGTGTCTTGTTTTCTTGACCCAACAAATGTATCAATGGCAACTGGTGGGCAGCTCTTTTTCGGAATAGGTAGTCAACAAACAAGATCCTGAATGAGAGGAAAGAAAGAGGTGCCTGATGGTGTAATAATGAATACACAAACAAAAGACACAGAAGATGTGTACAGCATTATACTCACAAGCAAAGATGCACATCCAGTGCAATAATCAGCAAACCTAGGCTTCAGAGCCGCTCGGCTGACTCAATCCAATCCGATAGACAGCTGGGCTAGGTATGAAGAATGTCCTCTGAATCATCACCAAAGCCAAACATGAAGCAATAAACATGAAGCAACAATAGGAAGTGCCTACAGGTGTACTAGTATGATTCATGAGCCAATTTCCGATAATCCAGGAGCAAGAGCAAAGTAAACAATTTAAAATACAATAGGAGCAGCAACGAGTTTCTCAGCGAATATGCCATTTCATTAGCCTTGGATTGAGGCAGCCAAGCAGCTCTGAAGCCTTGGTTTGCTGATTATTGCATTGGATGCGCACCTTGGCTTGTGAGTATAAAGCTGTACTCATATTCTGTTTATTTTGTTTGTGTATTCAATATTACACCATCAGGCGCCTCTTTATTTCCTCTCATTCAGGATCTCGTTTTTTAAAAAATGTACAAACCTCTATAATGTGTGTGTGTATATGTGAGTATATATAGCAGAAGAAAAAAATAGGCACTCTCTGGACTTGCATAAAAATGTAACCTTTATTTATATCAAACTAAAAAGCGGCATAACGTTTCGGGATTCTTATAATCCCTTTGTCAAATGCCAAAATATGATTCACCGCAGCGAATCTAAAAACATGTTCACTGCGATGAATCATATTTGGCATTTTACAAAGGGATTATAAGAATCCCGAAACGTTATGCCGCTTTTTAGTTTGATATAAATAAAGGTTACATTTTTATGCAAGTCCAGAGAGTGCCTATTTTTTCTTCTGCTACTATTCTGCTTTTTTAATGTGTACCCTGGCAGTTACATATATGAGAAGGACTGTGCTTATCCCGCTGGGACATTGATATATATATATATATATATATATATATATATATATATATATATATATATATTTATTTATTTATATATATGTATATAACACACAGAGAAAGTCAAGCACTCGCTTACAAGCTCTCAGCTAAGATTAAAAGCAAAACTGGAAGAGTTAGTTACCGCATCTGGCCAAATGGGACAAGCCCAGGTACCATGTCAAGGTCTCTTCCAAAACAGATGCGGTAACTAACTCTTCCAGTTTTGCTTTTAATCTTAGTTGAGAGCTTGTAAGCGAGTGCTGGACTTTCTTTGTGTGTTGTATTAATTAATTTTGTAATTTTCCCTATGGGCCTTGCACCCAGGCTTGTCTGGGGGTTAACTGTCTGTGATTCTGGAGACAGCACAGCTTCCTGAGAGTGCTATAGCACCCAGGGCTTAGCATGTTACAGGGTCATGGGATGTGTACCCAGTCCAGTTTGAGAGTGCAGTCCCCTTCCGTGTTTTGTATATGTCTAGGGAGATTACATGGGTCTGTGAACCCTGACTTGTTCCCAGTTTGTTTGGTTGAGAGCTTGCATTTGTATGGCTGTATTAGGGACCCAGGTTTTGGGAGAGACCTTGACGTGGTACCTGGGCTTGTCCCATTTGGCCAGATGCGGTAACTAACTCTTCCAGTTTTGCTTTTAATCTTAGCTGAGAGCTTGTGAGTGTTGGACTTTCTCTGTGTGTTGTATTAATTAATTTTATAATTTTCCCTATGGGAATTGCACCCAGGCTTGTCTGGGGGTTAACTGCCTGCGACTCTGGAGACAGCACAGCTTCCTGAGAGTGCTATAGCACCCAGGGCTGAGCATGTTGCAGGGTCATGGGATGTGTACCCAGTCCAGTTTGTGAGTGCAGTCCCCTTCCGTGTTTTGTATATATATATATATATATATATATATATATATATATATATATATATATATATATATATATATATATATATATATATATATATATATATATATATACACACACACACACATACTGTACATAACTAGTATAACCATAGCTAAGTTTACATTATGTTTGTATATATATATATTATATATATATATATATACGCACACACATACTGTACATAACCAGTATAACCATAGCTAAGTTTACATTATGTATATATTTACAAATTTTTATGGAATTAACTAACTGAGTGACAGAACTGAGAAAATACTTCCAAATGACAGATGAAGGGTGAGTGCCAACTTTTGAGCTGGAAACAGAGAGGCAGAAAGTGGAAAAAAAAGAATTATGTTTAAAAGGACCACAAGACTTCCAAGTTACCTCCCCAGTTAAGAATTATTCAAAACTACTTATGATCATGGACAGACATTGGAGTAATAAATTAAGTTTATATCAGAAAGCTCTCAATATGGATGTGAGCTAACCACGACTGATGTTACTGGTAATTATTATAATACTAGTGGGATATGGCTGTTCTGCTGGATGGCAATTACTGAAATTCAGATGGAATGGCTTTGTGCACGGAAAAATTATTAGAGTAAAAATTAATTAATATTTAATTTAAAAATAAGATAGAGGGGAGGAAGACAAACAGTGATGTAAGTCCATCTGAAGAAATTAGGAAAACTACTACAAAGAGACAGGTAAAGGGAAGAGAATAAATGAAATATAAGAGAGAATTTTTGTTTTTAAGATTTTCTTTTTTTATATAATTTAATTCCACTATCTCAAGCCAAGACTATACCAACCTCTGCTGACTTTAGAATGGAAGCATCTTCCTTTGAGCAGTGCTCCGGGTGGGAGGAGTTAAAAATACAATCTAGCTACGCAAGTTGTGCAGTACTATGCAACGTGCGTAGGGAGATTGTAATTTAACTCCTCCAGTCAGGCACTATAGGGAGTTGCAGCATGATGGGGGTGACACCATCAGAGGAGATTAATTCCTGCTTGATGGTTTCAAGGACCACCAACATCTTCTCGTGGAACGGACCACTGGTTGGTGACCGCTGCTTTAAAGGGTCGTTATATTGAAAGACAGTCTTTAAATTATTAAAGAATGTAATTTTATCAGTTTCGACTCTGCAATGCTATGTGTTTAAATTAAGCAAATTAGTTAAACACATAGATAAAATACTCTCTGAGAGCCACAGAGAACTGCTATTTCTAAGCGGAAACTGACATTGATTCAAAAGAGGTCGATGAGGGAAGGAAGGAGGGTCAGGTGCAGGAGGTGAGAGAGGCGAGACAGGGTGAGGAGACAAAATGGAGTATCCATCTATTAGGAAGCAAACAGTTAACAACATTTTACAATTATTGTGGATGGCACAGTCAAAATTAGCTGTATATGAAACTCATTTGTATACAAATATGCAACATACAATGGTGGACAATTAGTGAAATCATGTAATCAATGTAGTTAAATTAAATTAATGATGATGTTTTGCAAATAAACAAAGTATAAAAAAGGGGGATAGTCTTTACACAGAAACATTAATATTTAGTTACACAGAAACATTTACATCTAGTTACACAGAAACATTAACATTTAGTTACACAGAAACATTAACATTTAGTTACACAGAAACAATATGTAGTTACACAGAAACATTAACATTTATATTAAAGGGACACTGTACCCAAATTTTTTCTTTTGTGATTCAGATAGAGCGTGACATTTTAAGCAACTTTCTAATTTACTCCTATTATCAAATTTTCTTCATTCTCTTGCTATCTTTATTTGAACTGCAAGAATGTAAGTTTAGATGCCGGCCCACTTTTGGTGAACAACCTGGGTTGTCCTTGCTGATTGGTGGATAAATTCATCCACCAATAAAAAAAAATGCTGTCCAGAGTACTGAAACAAACAAAAAACTTAGATGCATTCTTTTTCAAATAAAGATAACAAGAGAACAAAGAAAAATTGCTAATAGGAGTAAATTAGAAAGTTGCTTAAAATTGCATGCTCTATCTGAATCACAAAAGAAAAAAATTGGGTTCAGTGTCCCTTTAAGTTACAGGTATAGTGTTTGTCTTACAGCGCTAAAAATGTGGACCTATAGCTCCTGTCTGGAGTGGGTCCCCAAATACCCACAATTAAAAAGATATACAGAATGTTAGTCAGAAAGGAGCGCCAATGAAGGCAAGGTCCGATAAGGTTGAGTGTGGATAATGCAACTAACGATATAGTACTGAAATTCAGCTACAATTATAGTAATTGTGCTGTATCAATATATATACATAGATTGAAACATATATGTGGCACAAGATTCTAAAAGGTACATAAAAGTATTTAATATTGAACGTTAAAACATGAGCATCATTAAAACAAATGTATTATTGACCTGAACTGCAGGAAATATTATATAAAACCATATAAAACAGAAACACACGTGTGTAGCTTATTCACTTAGGGTTGATAGTGGTGTATCATAAATTGAGTTGTAGCACATATATATAATGTCTCATGAACAATTAGATTACATAGACAGGAAAATAATAGTAACAATTAACATGAAAGTGGTGATATCCAAGTATCACTTGCATAAAGTGAGAAATAAAAATTGTGACTGAGAATTCTCTTAATAAGTCCAAAAATTGAAAAAATATATGTTAAACCATCCAATTTGTTGTGATCCAATGTGATGATGCAAACAGAACCAAAAAGTCCAAGAAATTCAAAAATTTATTAATTAATCCAAAAGTTCAAACCAAAGTGGTGATACACATAAGTCCAAAAAATTAAATCCACAAATTAAATCCAAAAGTCAAATCAACTAGTGTGTACACAAACTAGTGGGAGTGATCACAGAAAAGTCATTGGTTAGCATCTGAAACGATTCTGGATGTGAAAAAAGGGGGTATACGCAGTGGTGCATAAAAGTTGTAGTCCCAAATGAAAGAATGAAAAAATGAAAAACATATATATATATATATATATGAAAAATAAAATAAAAATAAAAATAGCCAAAAATAAAAATGAAAATAAAGATAATTCTGGGAAATCTTCAATACCTGTAGATAAAAAATAACATAGTATAATACTGTATTATAATTCAATAATCAAGGAAAATAGCTCACCATAACTTTGTCAACACGTTTTGGCCCACAGTAGAGGCCTTTATCAAGACTATGGTATGGTGTGGGTGAGCTAAGATCTTTATACCATTCTCTAACCAATCATATTAGACTTTGATGGCGCCAAACTTTTTGCGCCAAAATCGTAATACCGGAAATGGTAACCCGGAAGTGTTTGTCCGTGTGTTGAAAAATAGTTCAGTTATATCTTAATATTACTCCTCTTTGTTAGTATGAAAAAGAGACTTATGTAGGAACATTATTTTAGATGTTCTTTGTAAGTTACTTCTGGTGCACTCTGTATTTGCGGTATCAATTTCTAAGTCTAACATATTAGTTCTGTTTCCGGTTAGCAATTGCGCTTTACCGGATGTTGCTAAACCGGATGTGGCTAAACCGGAAGTGGCAAGATACGTAAACATCCGGTGAGACTTTACCTGATGTTACGCTTTACCGGATGTTATTAGACCGGAAGTGGTAAAAAAGGTAAAGAGGTAAACATCCGGTGATTTACAGAGAAAATTCAATATCTATAGAATTTGATTCCATTTTTAAAAAAAAATTTCGATTCCACTTTATGAATAAAAAATTAGAAAATTAAAAACTTGATTGGTTAGAGTGTCTGACAGGTGTATAAAGTATATAAAGAATATAGAGAATATGCATGCATCCTTCTATGTTAAGTGTGTAACATAAGTCAATGGTATTGAATTATGGACACTTATATTTTCATTGTAAATCTAGTTTCGGTTGTCAAATAGTTGAATTGTCCGCAATATAGTAAACTTATATGGGAATGAAATGTGAAATAGAGAGGAAACTTATCTTATGTCTGGGTGTTTAGGCAATAGTTCTAAGGAAAATAGAGACTATTAGAGAGAGAGTATGGGGATCTGTTTTTTGTGTTAGTGAGTTTTACAGTTTGTGTCAGGGCATACTATTAGTTTCAATATCCACATATATATGTATATAGTCTAAATGCTCTATATCTTAACATATGTATGTTTGATAAATTGTCTATTAGCCTAGTTGACATATATTGAGAATCAGTTATAGGTTATACAATCTATTTATTGCCTCCAGTACTCCCTGGTTTTTCTTAACAATGTTAGCTTTTGTAACTGCTATATTGGTATGGGAATGTGTTTACATAGCGCCACACTACAAGTGGTATCTAAATTTGTGTCTAAATTTATATCTTCTTATAGAGGGTCAGGCTTTGGTTATCTTTATCCTGCTAGGTTAGATATCCTAAATAACCAGGCTTCTGAAATACATGTCAGACTAATCTAGCTGATTATCTCTCCTATATTCAATACATTATTGGTGTATTAGGGAATTATATCTTATCAATATTTTAGCATCTGAGGTCCCTCAGTTCAATTATAGGGTTCTTTCTAGGGCTGTTTTTACGAAGCAGTGGGACTGGGTGAGATAAGGTTTGTCTGAAATTACCTAATAGATCCTTATATAGATCTATATGGATCATTTCCATTGGGTATATTTTAGAAGGTATATACATCTTATTGTATCGCATGTTCATCACAGTGTATTTTCTTAAATAAATTCCCTCTATATGGGGGCGATGATGTTTCGGATCCGGCTTTGAGGGTCAGGATCATGTTTGCTTCAGACTTAGTAAGTGTGAGAGGTCCTCTTTGTTGTTCAGACCCTTCGGGTAAAGGCAGTCCATTTCGAAAATCCATCTGGACTCCGCAATCAGAAGCTTCTTTTCATAATTGCCTCCCCTCCAGTTGGGCTTTATTATCTGGATTCCGTAGAAGCTCAGATCCTTGATGTTACCTTTGTGTTCAATGGAGAAATGTTTGTACAGAGCGGTGTCAGTGCTGCCATGTTCAATCTGTAACAGATGTTCCCGTATTCTATCCTTCAGACATCTTGAGGTCTGTCCAATATATTGAAGTCCACAACTGCATTGTACTATGTAGATTACCCCCTTACTACTACATCTTATCAAGTTCTTAATTTCATGTTTGATATTGGAGTTATGTGGGGAGAAGTTTCTTATCTTCAAGCCTCTTTTACACGCCTTGCCGCTCGGGCATGGAAAGAATCCTTTGATGGATTTCCCTGATATGTCTTTCACCTGTGTTGTTGTTGGGCGTGGAATTCTAGGAGATATAATGCTCTTAAGGTTATCTGACTTTCTATAGATGAATTTTGGTCTGTCGATGAGTGTTTCGCCAATTGTATCATCATCCTTCAGTAAGTACCAATGCTTTTCTATTATTCTTTCTATAGTACGCCTATTTTCGCTGTACTGCGTAATAAAAGCAACATCTATAGAGTTGGTGTTGATGTCTCTCCTGATCTTCTTGTCTTTGTACTTAAGAAGCTCCTTACGATCCCTTTTTCTAACCTCTTTTATGTCCTTGTTGAGTTTTTCCTCTCTCTAGGAAGCGTGTTTTCAGTTCTCTCTAGGAAGAGTGTTTTCAGTTCTTCCGCCTGGGTTTCCCATAGATTATGGTCTGAATAGTTCTTTTTCAATCTTAGTAGCTGTCCTTTAGGTATGTTCTCCTTCCATTTGGAGTGATGGCAACTTTCCCTGTGGACATAGTTGTTGCAGTCCACAGGTATAAAGTATGTCGAGGTCTTGAGTTTCCCATTTTCAATAGTTATTCTTAGATCAAGGAATGTGATCTCACTGTGGCTAATCTCATAAGTGAATCTTAGGTTGTTGGTGTTGTTGTTCATGACACTTATAGTGTATTCTAAATCTTCTCTGGAGCCTTTCCATATCAGAAGGATGTCGTCAATATATCTGTGGTATGAGACCAGGTCCGCGCCGGCTGGGCAGGACTCCCAAAATATGTGTTCCCATTTGCCCATGTAAAGGTTCGCATAGCTCGACGCGAACCTGGTCCCCATGGCGGTACCGCACAGCTGTCTATAGAAGTTTCCATCATGATGGAAATAGTTGTGCGTTAGAATGTAGCCGATCCCTTCTAAGATGAAAGTCTTCTGAAGTTCCGGCACTGTATGGTCCTTCTTTAGAATGTACTCTACCGCTTCCCGACCTCCCTTATGCAGTATGCTGGTGTAAAGGGAGGTGATTTCACAAGTGGCAAGAAGATAGTTGTCTTTCCATTCTGTGTTCTCCAGAATATTCAGAACTTGGGTTGAGTCTCTCACATACGATGGTAATTGTGTCACATATTTCTGCAAATTCTTGTCTAAATACTCAGAAATATTGCTGGTTAGGGACCCTATGCCAGATATGATAGGTCTTCCCGGAGGGTTGTGGAGAGTCTTGTGGATTTTTGGGAGGTACTAAAAAACGGGAGTGATGGGATACTCCACGCTTATATATCTAAATTCTTTGTGATTTAGTATATTATTACTATGTGCCTCTCCTAAAATCCTATCTAGTTCTTTCTTGTAGCTACCTACGGGGTTGTTCCTCATAACCTCGTAGGTCTTTGTGTCCAACAGGATTCTCCTGCATTCTGTTTGGTAGTCTTCTTTGTTTAAGACTACTATGCCGCCCCTCTTGTCGGCAGGTTTAATTACTAGGTCTCTATTCTTTTCCAGTGTTCTGATGGTTTGCATTTGACTCTTAGATAGGTTGTGCTTATGTTTCAACAGCTGGTTCTGACTGATTTTTCTCAAGTCATTACATACCATCGTCTCGAAAGTTTCGATGGCGTTGCCCTTGCTGGATGTAGGGTAAAACGATGAACTAGGCTTCAAGTCGGTGTGTTGATATGAATCCATAAGTCTATTGTCATATTCAAGAGGTGACTTCATAAAATGCCATTTCAATGTCAACTTTCTTGTAAACTGTTTAATGTTGACAAATGTGTCAAATTTGTTAAGGCCCTTAGAGGGGGCAAAAGAGAGGCCATAGCTTAGGATTGAGTTTTCTTTGTCTGTTAGAGCAATAGAACTGAGGTTATATATCCCCTTGGTAGTGACATTATTCTCTGGACTATTTCTTTGTACTTTCTCAGTCTTGCCATTTATTCTCCTTCCGCCCCTCTTTCCTCTGTGCTTATTCTTTTTTCCATAGGATGCTGGAATTCGTCTGTGTTGGAATTCTTCCTCTTTATGGAAGTTCTCTCTAGTTCTTTGGTCGTCAACTGGTGTTTCACTAAAAAACACTGTCCAGAGTTGGAGGCTGTGGAAATGTTATTAGAGTTATCGTTAGAGGTTGTGTTTGCAGATGTAGAGTTCGACTGTCTCTGATTAATTTGTCTATTTACCCGGTTCTCTTTATTGTCACTGGGTCTCATCTTGTTGATGTTGGGTGTATTTCTATACCCCTGATGTTCCATTCTATTGTTATATTCCATCCTATTGTTGTAGGAATTATGAGAATGGTTGGCATGGTTAGGCTGAAATTGGTGTTTATTGAAGTGGTTCGGTGTGTATGAATCTTCTTCATACCCAAAGTCACGTTGCCTCCTATAATTTTGTTGAGCATAGTCCCTTCCATAGTATGGTCTATCATAGTTTCTCCATCTTGGGTACTGGTTTCTTCTATTTGTGAATCTTTCATTGAAGTTCCACCTTGGAGAGTTGAAACCTTCCTTATACTGATGTTGTCTTTGGGAGTTGTGGTAATTCAACTCTTTGTTGAAATAGAGATCCTCCTTTCGGTTATTCCTGTGGTTCATTGCTCCACTTGGACGATGATGGTATCCCCATTGTCCTTCATTGTTATATGTTTGATTGTGTCTTTCCATTTTCCACCTCTGGTAGTTGGTATGTTGTCTGTGTTCGTATTCATTGTTTCTTTCTTTTGGGGTATTAGGTTCATGTTCGTAAGTTTGTTCCCCTCTATTGTGGAATCTTGGTTTAGATCTGTTCTTTTTGTAGGATACTGTTGTCCATTCTTCTTCGTCATCGGGTGATCTTCTAGTTGGATTATTAGGGCATGGGGTTTCCATCTTGTTGTCCTCGGTGGTGTTGTTTTCATTGGTATCCTTATATCTGATAAGATTAAGTTCTCTATTCAGTTTCTTGCTTTTTTATTTGTTATATCTTCTCTAATCTTGGATACCTTCTTATCCAAGTTTTCTTTTCTCTCTAGGATCTCTGTGGTTTCTATTATTTGACCTTCTGGTCCAATCAGTTCATCTTCATTTATCTTTATTTCTAGATCTACCTGTTTCAAAATAGATTCTCTATGCTCGATAATGGCTTCCATAAGGGACCTTGATCCTGTTAGGAGTATGTTACCCCATTGGTTAATAAACTCTGGGTTGGCTATTTTTATTTTTATTTTATTTTTCATATATATATATGTTTTTCATTTTTTCATTCTTTCACTTGGGACTACAACTTTTATGCACCACTGCGTATACCCCCTTTTTTCACATCCAGAATCGTTTCAGATGCTAACCAATGACTTTTCTGTGATCACTCCCACTAGTTTGTGTACACACTAGTTGATTTGACTTTTGGATTTAATTTGTGGATTTAATTTTTTGGACTTATGTGTATCACCACTTTGGTTTGAACTTTGGATTAATTAATTTTTGAAATTCTTGGACTTTTTGGTTCTGTTTGCATCATCACATTGGATCACAACAAATTGGATGGTTTAACATATATTTTTTAAATTTTTGGATTTATTAAGAGAATTCTCAGTCAAAATTTTTATTTCTCACTTTATGCAAGTGATACTTGGATATCACCACTTTCATGTTAATTGTTACTATTATTTTCCTGTCTATGTAATTTAATTGTTCATGAGACATTATATATATGTGCTACAACTCAATTTATGATACACCACTATCAACCCTAAGTGAATAAGCTACACACGTGTGTTTCTGTTTTATATGGTTTTATATAATATTTCCTGCAGTTCAGGTCAATAATACATTTGTTTTAATGATGCTCATGTTTTAACGTTCAATATTAAATACTTTTATGTACCTTTTAGAATCTTGTGCCACATATATGTTTCAATCTATGTATATATATTGATACAGCACAATTACCATAATTGTAGCTGAATTTCAGTACCATATCGTTAGTTACATTATCCACACTCAACCTTATCGGACCTTGCCTTCATTGGCGCTCCTTTCTGACTAACATTCTGTATATCTTTTTAATTGTGGGTATTTGGGGACCCACTCCAGACAGGAGCTATAGGTCAACATTTTTAGCGCTGTAAGACAAACACTATACCTGTTACTATACCCTCTCCCCATACATCTATCAGCAGCTAATAGATAAGGGAGATTGTTTGAGTGTTATCCTACATTGAGATAAAAATGAATTTTACAAAATCATTAAGGAAGGAAATTACCCTAGAGATTAACGACATATCTATGTCTACCAATCAGGAGGTATCAGGGTTAATTGATTACACATCTATATTCAAAAACCTAGAGAGGCTACTAATTCAAGAATTTAAGTATAAGGCTGAAATTATATTCCTAAGAAAATGCTTAGAACTTAAAATTATCCCGAAAGGGCTGCTAATTAAAAAAGAGTGTGCTTTTCAATCAGACAACCCAGAGTTTATTAACGAATGGGGTAACATACTCCTAACAGCATCAAGGTCCCTTATTGAAGCCATTATCAAGCATAGAGAATCTATTTTGAAACAGGTAGATCTAGAAATAAAGATAAATGAAGTTGAACTGATTGGACCAGAAGGTCAAATAATAGAAACCACAGAGATCCTAGAGAGAAAAGAAAACTTGGATAAGAAGGTATCCAAGATTAGAGAAGATATAACAAATAAAAAAAGCAAGAAACTGAATAGAGAACTTAACCTCATCAGATATAAGGATACCAATGAAAACAACACCACCGAGGACAACAAGATGGAAACCCCATGCCCTAATAATCCAACTAGAAGATCACCCGATGACGAAGAAGAATGGACAACAGTATCCTACAAAAAGAACAGATCTAAACCAAGATTCCACAATAGAGGGGAACAAACTTATGAACATGAACCTAATACCCCAAAAGAAAGAAACAATGAATACGAACACAGACAACATACTAGACATGTGCACCGCTAAAAAATTCGGTTCGTTTTCGGTTCGGATCGATTCGGACTTTTAGAATTTCGTTTCGGATCGAATCTGATTCGGCAAAATTTGAATAAATTCGTTTCGGATTTATTCGGATCCGAATAAATTCGTTTCGGATTTATTCGGATTCGGCTGAATTCGGTTCTATTCCGTTCCGAAATTCGGTATGTTTTTACTACACTAACACCCATTTAGTACACTAAGTCACTAACACCCATAAACTACCTATGAACCACTAAACCGAGGCCCCCCCACATCGCAAACCCTATAATAACATTATTTAACCCCTAATCTGCCGATCGGATATCGCCGCCGCCTACATTATAGCTATTAACCCCTAATCTGCTGTCCCTAACACCGCCGACCCCTACATTATAGTTATTAACCCCTAATCTGCCTCCCCCAACGTCGCCGCAATCTAACTATAAGTATTAACCCCTAATCTGCCGACCCGATATCGCCGCCGCCTACATTATAGCTATTAACCCCTAATCTGCTGTCCCTAACACCGCCGACCCCTACATTATAGTTATTAACCCCTAATCTGCCTCCCCCCAACGTCGCCGCAATCTAACTACAAGTATTAACCCCTAATCTGCCGACCCGATATCGCCGCCGCCTACATTATAGCTATTAACCCCTAATCTGCTGTCCCTAACACCGCCGACCCCTACATTATAGTTATTAACCCCTAATCTGCCTCCCCCCAACGTCGCCGCAATCTAACTACAAGTATTAACCCCTAATCTGCCGACCGCAAATCGCCGCCACTATAATAAATGTATTAACCCCTAAACCGCCGCACTCCCGCCTCGCAAACACTATAATACATTTTATTAACCCCTAATCTGCCCTCCCTAACATCGCCGCCACCTACCTACAATTATTAACCCCTAATCTCCCGCCCCCATCGTCGCCGCTACTATAATAAGGTTATTAACCCCTAAACCTAAGTCTAACCCTAACCCTAACACCCCCTAACTTAAATATAATTTAAATAAAACGAAATAAGTTTACTATAGTTAAATAAATGAATCCTATTTAAAACTAAAGACTTACCTGTAAAATAAACCCTAAGATAGCTGCAATATAACTAATAGTTACTTTGTAGCTATTTTAGGATTTATTTTTATTTTACAGGCAACTTTGTATTTATTTTAACTAGGTACAATAGTTATTAAATAGTTAATAACTATTTAATAACTACCTAGCTAAAATAAATACAAATTTACCTGTAAAATAAATCCTAACCTAAGTTACACTAACACCTAACACTACACTATCATTAAATTAACTAAATAAATGAATCATATTTAAAACAAAATACTTACCTGTAAAATAAACCCTAATATAGCTGCAATATAACTAATAGTTACATTGTAGCTATTTTAGCATTTATATTTATTTTACAGGCAACTTTGTATTTATTTTAACTAGGTACAAAAGCTATTAAATAGTTATTGACTAATTAATAGCTACCTAGTTAAAATAATTACAAAATTACCTGTAAAATAAATCCTAACCTAAGTTACAATTAAACCTAATTAACTACAAGTACCTACAATTATCTACAATTAAATAAACTAAAGTACAAAACCCCCCCACTAAATTACAAAAAAAAACAAACACTAAATTACAAAAAATAAAAAAATATTACAAGAATTTTAAACTAATTACACCTAATCTAAGCCCCCTAATAAAATAACAAAGCCCCCCAAAATAAAAAAAATGCCCTACCCTATACTAAATTACAAAAGTTAACAGCTATATTACCTTACCAGCCCTGAACAGGGCCCTTTGCGGGGCATGCCCCAAAGAAAACAGCTCTTTTGCCTGTAAAAAAACAAAACACAATCCCCCCCCCACATTACAACCCACCACCCACATACCCCTACTCTAACCCAAACCCCCCTTAAATAAACCTAACACTACCCCCCTGAAGATCTCCCTACCTTGAGTCGTGTTCACCCAGCCGGGCCGAAGTCTTCATCCGATGGGGCAGAAGAGGACATCCAGACCGGCAGAAGTCTTCATCCAAGCGGGGCAAGAAGAGGTCTTCCATCCATCATACAATTACCAAAATACAAACAAACACTAAATTACAAAAAATAATAAAATATTACAATAATTTTAAACTAATTACACCTAATCTAAGCCCCCTACTAGCTATTAATATAGCTTCAATATAACTAATAGTTACATTGTAGCTATTTTAGGATTTATATTTATTTTACAGGCAACTTTGTATTTATTTTAACTAGGTACAATAGCTATTAAATAGTTAATAACTATTTAATAACTACCTAGCTAAAATAAATACAAATTTACCTGTAAAATAAATCATAACCTAAGTTACAATTACACCTAACACTACACTATCATTAAATTAACTAAATAAATGAATCCTATATAAAACTAAAGACTTACCTGTAAAATAAACCCTAATATAGCTGCAATATAACTAATAGTTACATTGTAGCTATTTTAGCATTTATATTTATTGTACAGGCAACTTTGTATTTATTTTAACTAGGTACAATAGCTATTAAATAGATATTTACTGTTTAATAGCTACCTAGTTAAAATAATTACAAAATTACCTGTAAAATAAATCCTAACCTAAGTTACAATTAAACCTAACACTACACTATCATTAAATAAATTAACTACAAGTACCTACAATTAAATACAATTAAAAAACTAAACTAAAGTACAACCCCCCCCCCCACTAAATTACAAAAAATAAAAAAATATTACAAGAATTTTAAACTAATTACACCTAACCTAAGCCCCCTAATAAAATAACAAAGCCCCCCAAAATAAAAAAAATGCCCTACCCTATACTAAATTACAAAAGTTAACAGCTCTATTACCTTACCAGCCCTGAACAGGGCCTTTTGCGGGGCATGCCCCAAAGAAAACAGCTCTTTTGCCTGTAAAAAAAACACAACCCCCCCCCACATTACAACCCACCACCCACATACCCCTACTCTAACCCAAACCCCCCTTAAATAAACCTAACACTACCCCCCTGAAGATCTCCCTACCTTGAGTCGTGTTCACCCAGCCGGGCCGAAGTCTTCATCCGATGGGGCAGAAGAGGACATCCAGACTGGCAGAAGTCTTCATCCAAGCGGGGCAAGAAGAGGTCTTCCATCCATCAGAAAAGTACAAAAAAACAAACAAACACTAAATTAGCAAAAATAATAAAATATTGCAATAATTTTAAACTAATTACACCTAATCTAAGCCCCCTACTAGCTATTAATATAGCTACAATATAACTAATAGTTACATTGTAGCTATTTTAGGATTTATATTTATTTTACAGGCAACTTTGTATTTATTTTAACTAGGTACAATAGCTATTAAATAGTTAATAACTACCTAGCTAAAATAAATACAAATTTACCTGTAAAATAAACCCTAACCTAAGTTACAATTACACCTAACACTACACTGTCATTAAATTAACTAAATAAATTAATCCTATATAAAACTAAATACTTACCTGTAAAATAAACCCTAATATAGCTACAATATAACTAATAGTTACATTGTAGCTATTTTAGCATTTATATTTATTTTACAGGCAACTTTGTATTTATTTTAACTAGGTACAATAGCTATTAAATAGTTATTGACTAATTAATAGCTACCTAGTTAAAATAATTACAAAATTACCTGTAAAATAAATCCTAACCTAAGTTACTATTAAACCTAACACTACACTATCATTAAATAAATTAACTACAAGTACCTACAATTAAATACAATGAAATAAACTAAACTAAAGTACAAAAAAAACAAACACTAAATTACAAAAAATAAAAAAAATTACAAGAATTTTAAACTAATTACACCTAATCTAAGCCCCCTAATAAAATAACAAAGCCCCCCAAAATAAAAAAATGCCCTACCCTATACTAAATTACAAAAGTAATCAGCTCTATTACCTTACCAGCCCTGAACAGGGCCTTTTGCGGGGGCATGCCCCATAGAAAACAGCTCTTTTGCCTGTAAAAAAAAACACAATACCCCCCCCCACATTACAACCCACCACCCACATACCCCTACTCTAACCCAAACCCCCCTTAAATAAACCTAACACTACCCCCCTGAAGATCTCTCTACCGTGTCTTCACCCAGCGGGCCGAAGTCTTCATCCGATCGGGCAGAAGAGGACATCCAGACCGGCAGAAGTCTTCATCCAAGCGGGGCAAGAAGAGGTCTTCCATCCATCAGAAGTCTTGATCCAGGCGGCATCTTCTCTGTTCATCCATCCGGAGCGGAGCGGCAGCATCCTGAAGACATCCCACGCAGAGCATCCTCTTCTTTCTTGATCCGACGACTAGGTGACTGTACCTTTAAGTGACGTCATCCAAGATGGCGTCCCTTGAATTCCGATTGGCTGATAGGATTCTATCAGCCAATCGGAATTAAGGTAGGAAAAATCTGATTGGCTGATTCAATCAGCCAATCAGATTCAAGTTCAATCCGATTGGCTGATCCAATCAGCCAATCAGATTGAGCTCGCATTCTATTGGCTGATCGGAACAGCCAATAGAATGCGAGGTCAATCTGATTGGCTGATTCCATCAGCCAATCGGATTGAACTTGAATCTGATTGGCTGATTGAATCAGCCAATCAGATTTTTCCTAACTTAATTCCGATTGGCTGATAGAATCCTATCAGCCAATCGGAATTCAAGGGACGCCATCTTGGATGACGTCACTTAAAGGTACAGTCACTTAGTCGTCGGATCAAGAAAGAAGAGGATGCTCTGCGTGGGATGTCTTCAGGATGCTGCCGCTCCGCTCCGGATGGATGAACAGAGAAGATGCCGCCTGGATCAAGACTTCTGATGGATGGAAGACCTCTTCTTGCCCCGCTTGGATGAAGACTTCTGCCGGTCTGGATGTCCTCTTCTGCCCGATCGGATGAAGACTTCGGCCCGCTGGGTGAAGACACGGTAGAGAGATCTTCAGGGGGGTAGTGTTAGGTTTATTTAAGGGGGGTTTGGGTTAGAGTAGGGGTATGTGGGTGGTGGGTTGTAATGTGGGGGGGGGTATTGTGTTTTTTTTTACAGGCAAAAGAGCTGTTTTCTATGGGGCATGCCCCCGCAAAAGGCCCTGTTCAGGGCTGGTAAGGTAATAGAGCTGATTACTTTTGTAATTTAGTATAGGGTAGGGCATTTTTTTATTTTAGGGGGCTTTGTTATTTTATTAGGGGGCTTAGATTAGGTGTAATTAGTTTAAAATTCTTGTAATTTTTTTTATTTTTTGTAATTTAGTGTTTGTTTTTTTTGTACTTTAGTTTAGTTTATTTCATTGTATTTAATTGTAGGTACTTGTAGTTAATTTATTTAATGATAGTGTAGAGTTAGGTTTAATAGTAACTTAGGTTAGGATTTATTTTACAGGTAATTTTGTAATTATTTTAACTAGGTAGCTATTAATTAGTCAATAACTATTTAATAGCTATTGTACCTAGTTAAAATAAATACAAAGTTGCCTGTAAAATAAATATAAATGCTGGGGGGTGGAGCCAGCATTAGATGAAGCAAGACGCACAAGCCATGGGCTCCTGTAAAATTATAAAATATTAAGCCTCATAGATCGTTTATATCACACTTTTTCAATTTCATTTGGGCTCTAACTTTTAAAAAAGGGAGACAGTAATGCTATAATAGTCTTATTCGTCAGATCTTTTCATATCTGTGACAGCACTAGCCGGAGAGCCCATCGCCTGTTTCAACCGCAAGGCAGAACTGACAATTATCTGAACAGACATGGCAGACCTTTATGTACACTTACAAGCATTACTCGAAACTTTTGAGGAGAAGATGGACTATTGTTTCTATGATCTTCTATCTACAGTTAAAGATCTAAGGGAGGAAGAGATCGACCCGATACCTAAGATGGCGGCTCCTCTGGAATGTACTGAGAACACTGAGTCCTCCCGACGCACTGTAAAAGCGCTCATCACACTGCAGGAGTCATATCAGACCCGAATTAAGACTTCTCCACATACTAATTTACCAAACCCAGTTGCAGGTCTCGGAGAGGAGAAGTGCCCCATCGCTTTGATCTTACCTAGAAATAAGGCTGATATATCGGACGACATCGTCCCACTTACATGGGGTCTACACCCTCCTACCGGGAGTGGGATCGCTGACGCCGAAATAGCCTCGATTGTTATCAGACCAGCTGAGGAACTTAATAGTGCTAGGGGCCCGCTTGAAGTGGATAGAAACCTCCAGACACCGCTTGTAACAACCAAACTTACACAAGAATCAAGTGATACAGACCTGACACCATTCACCTGTCCCCACCGCATGGTATCCAATGTCCATTCAACCAACCCTGGACAATCAACGAGAGTGTGGGAAGGCATTACCATTACACCGACAGGTTGCAAGTCTAACTGGAGCTATGCCGTTAAGTACCCTACACATGGACTACAGCTATCAACGGCACATCCTTACCTACTCCGGCTTGAACATGAACTGATGTCCATACTTGCGCTCCCTTCAGAAAATCAGGAGCTAAGTCTACAATCTGAACTGCAGCTCTCCGACAGTGAAGGCCTAAGGAGAGGCGTGGGTTGAAACAGTGTGGTCGTTCACTATGTTGTCTGCCACACAGTTAATATTGATGTTTGAAGTGGTTAATACAGTTTCCCTTTAGCTTTGTTCTCCCTTACTTACCACCCAGACTATCCCATGGATTTCACCTGATTCTATTCTCAGGCTACTTTGCTTAGTCTGGGGACTGAAGGACTATATGTAATATACTGACTTATATAGCTCTCGCTGACTTCATCTAACATGTAGCCCACGTTTGGTAGAATGAATGTGCTTGTGTGACAAATGTTAAGTTAAAAGCTACTCACTATACTGTTTATATTTAGACAGGGAAAAACGGACCATATACCTTGCTATTTATTCTTTTATGCCCTGATGTGGATACTGATGTGGATATTTCTATGCATTCATATAGTCCCTACTTACCTGTATTATATAGCTACTACATATACCTGGCTGAGTGAGTGATTAAGTCAAAAGACATAAAAAATTTGTTTTCATTATAATAAGATGCACTCAACATATCATGAGGAGACAGACCCCTGCTGTTTCATAGCTCACTCAGTATACTGCATACTAACATGTAGGTGCTGTTACATGTCATTGCACAGGGATAGATACTTCTTATACATGCTAGATTATTATTGGGCCAAGCTCCCATTAATTGAACTACATATATAGTTCTCTATATAAGCCTACCATGATATTGAGTACTGCATCTTTCCTTATATTTCTTTATACTAGCCTGATATCAGCTCTTTCTTGGAAAGATAGCTAGTAGGGAAATGGTACAAGTTTGTATATATACTCTAGGTATTTAGGCCCCATCTACCATTCATTCAAAATGATCTTGAGCTGTCCACTATCTACCTGTGGTGGTCTCCCCTCATTTTACAGTCCCCCCTATTTTGCCAAGGAGTCTTCTTAGAATTATGACTAACTTTACATACCTAGTTTTCATTAAGCAGCCAGTCCTAAGAGAGCTAGACCCAGTTCTTCCCGCACAGGTTTGGAAATGTCACATATATTGGCTTTTAGCATACATAAGCCTCTTAAGTATGTATACCTAATTAAAGACTCTCTTCCTCACTCCATATCAATTTATCCCCTGTCACAGACTTTAGCTTACAATTCTGCTATTTCTACCATGTAATCTTTTACTTAGCTTAGCAAGCTGCTTGTTCATATTTCATTCTTCTTTTTATACCAATAAGGCTTTCCATACCTGCTCTCATGCCCTATTTGGCTCTGCCCCCCCCCATTCCCCTCCCCACTCCACTTTGAGCGGCTCTTGCCCGCTGCGCCCCTTCTCCCCCTCCCCGCTAAATTGGCCCATAAGTGGCCAAACACAAGCCAATCCACGTTTATCTTAAACTTGCTAGTTTATATTATGCTACAAACGCTTTTCAGGATAATGTGGAGAATATACTCTATTTCCCCCCTCCCTCTACCCCCATAAAACCAACCCTTCCTTGTTTATATTTTTTAAATTGATAACTTATGGTGTATTTGTCCATCACAAGGTTGGATCATTTCTAGTCTACATACCATATTAAAAAATAAAAACTGAGGTCTCAATTTGGATAGTCCAAAAGTTTTTCTAATACCTTTAATAAACGGGATTTATATACCCCGTCTGATTAGAGTTATTGCCTAGTAAACCTCCATGCTTCTCCATAACACTAACTAGCTATAGCTACTACATTCTTTTACCACTCACCATAGAGTATTACTCTTTATATTCTCGAATCTATACAATGTGGGCATATCTAGTATTGTTTATCTGGCAAGATCATGGTATTAGTATTGTACTATTCTCCTTTGTTATTATTGTTGGATGTTTCATTATTGTTATATTTGTTTATGACTTCAATAAAAAACTATTTAAAAAAAAAAAAAAAAAAAAATATAAATGCTAAAATAGCTACAATGTAACTATTAGTTATATTGTAGCTATATTACGGGTTTTTTTACAGGTAAGTATTTATTTTTATATAGGATTAATTTATTTAGTTAATTTAATGACAGTGTAGTGTTAGGTGTAATTGTAACTTAGGTTAGGGTTTATTTTACAGGTAAATTTGTATTTATTTTAGCTAAGTAGTTATTAACTATTTAATAGCTATTGTACCTAGTTAAAATAAATACAAAGTTGCCTGTAAAATAAATATAAATCCTAAAATAGCTACAATGTAACTATTAGTTATATTGTAGCTATATTAATAGCTAGTAGGGGGCTTAGATTAGGTGTAATTAGTTTAAAATTATTGTAATATTTTATTATTTTTGCTAATTTAGTGTTTGTTTGTTTTTTTGTACTTTTCTGATGGATGGAAGACCTCTTCTTGCCCCGCTTGGATGAAGACTTCTGCCAGTCTGGATGTCCTCTTCTGCCCCATCGGATGAAGACTTCGGCCCGGCTGGGTGAACACGACTCAAGGTAGGGAGATCTTCAGGGGGGTAGTGTTAGGTTTATTTAAGGGGGGTTTGGGTTAGAGTAGGGGTATGTGGGTGGTGGGTTATAATGTGGGGGGAGGGATTGTGTTTTTTTTTTACAGGCAAAAGAGCTGTTTTCTTTGGGGCATGCCCCGCAAAGGGCCCTGTTCAGGGCTGGTAAGGTAATAGAGCTGTTAACTTTTGTAATTTAGTATAGGTTAGGGCATTTTTTTTATTTTGGGGGGCTTTGTTATTTTATTAGGGGGCTTAGATTAGGTGTAATTAGTTTAAAATTCTTGTAATATTTTTTTATTTTTTGTAATTTAGTGGGGGGGGGGTTGTACTTTAGTTTAGTTTTTTTAATTGCATTTAATTGTAGGTACTTGTAGTTAATTTATTTAATGATAGTGTAGTGTTAGGTTTAATTGTAACTTAGGTTAGGATTTATTTTACAGGTAATTTTGTAATTATTTTAACTAGGTAGCTATTAAATAGTCAATATCTATTTAATAGCTATTGAACCTAGTTAAAATGAATACAAAGTTGCCTGTACAATAAATATAAATGCTAAAATAGCTACAATGTAACTATTAGTTATATTGCAGCTATATTAGGGTTTATTTTACAGGTAAGTCTTTAGTTTTATATAGGATTCATTTATTTAGTTAATTTAATGATAGTGTAGTGTTAGGTGTAATTGTAACTTAGGTTATGATTTATTTTACAGGTAAATTTGTATTTATTTTAGCTAGGTAGTTATTAAATAGTTATTAACTATTTAATAACTATTGTACCTAGTTAAAATAAATACAAAGTTGCCTGTAAAATACATATAAATCCTAAAATAGCTACAATGTAACTATTAGTTATATTGAAGCTATATTAATAGCTAGTAGGGGGCGTAGATTAGGTGTAATTAGTTTAAAATTATTGTAATATTTTATTATTTTTGGTAATTTAGTGTTTGTTTGTATTTTGGTACTTGTATGATGGATGGAAGACCTCTTCTTGCCCCGCTTGGATGAAGACTTCTGCCGGTCTGGATGTCCTCTTCTGCCCCATCGGATGAAGACTTCGGCCCGGCTGGGTGAACACGACTCAAGGTAGGGAGATCTTCAGGGGGGTAGTGTTAGGTTTATTTAAGGGGGGTTTGGGTTAGAGTAGGGGTATGTGGGTGGTGGGTTGTAATGTGGGGGGGGGATTGTGTTTTTTTTTTACAGGCAAAAGAGCTGTTTTCTTTGGGGCATGCCCCGCAAAGGGCCCTGTTCAGGGCTGGTAAGGTAATAGAGCTGTTAACTTTTGTAATTTAGTATAGGGTAGGGCATTTTTTTTTATTTTGGGGGGCTTTGTTATTTTATTAGGGGGCTTAGATTAGGTGTAATTAGTTTAAAATTCTTGTAATATTTTTTTATTTTTTGTAATTTAGTGTTTTTTTTTTTTGTAATTTAGTGGGGGGGGGTTTGTACTTTAGTTTATTTAATTGTAGATAATTGTAGGTACTTGTAGTTAATTTATTTAATGACAGTGTAGTGTTAGGTTTAATTGTAACTTAGGTTAGGATTTATTTTACAGGTAATTTTGTAATTATTTTAACTAGGTAGCTATTAATTAGTCAATAACTATGTAATAGCTATTGTACCTAGTTAAAATAAATACAAAGTTGTCTGTAAAATAAATATAAATGCTAAAATAGCTACAATGTAACTATTAGTTATATTGCAGCTATATTAGGGTTTATTTTACAGGTATTTTGTTTTAAATATGATTCATTTATTTAGTTAATTTAATGATAGTGTAGTGTTAGGTGTTAGTGTAACTTAGGTTAGGATTTATTTTACAGGTAAATTTGTATTTATTTTAGCTAGGTAGTTATTAAATAGTTATTAACTATTTAATAACTATTGTACCTAGTTAAAATAAATACAAAGTTGCCTGTAAAATAAAAATAAATCCTAAA
Organism: Bombina bombina; assembly: GCF_027579735.1. NCBI lineage: Eukaryota > Metazoa > Chordata > Amphibia > Anura > Bombinatoridae > Bombina > Bombina bombina. The sequence continues at coordinate 50,895,408 of NC_069504.1, read as the reverse complement.
ATAGCTACAAAGTAACTATTAGTTATATTGCAGCTATCTTAGGGTTTATTTTACAGGTAAGTCTTTAGTTTTAAATAGGATTCATTTATTTAACTATAGTAAACTTATTTCGTTTTATTTAAATTATATTTAAGTTAGGGGGTGTTAGGGTTAGGGTTAGACTTAGGTATAGGGGTTAATAACCTTATTATAGTAGCGGCGACGATGGGGGCGGGAGATTAGGGGTTAATAATTGTAGGTAGGTGGCGGCGATGTTAGGGAGGGCAGATTAGGGGTTAATAAAATGTATTATAGTGTTTGCGAGGCGGGAGTGCGGCGGTTTAGGGGTTAATACATTTATTATAGTGGCGGCGATTTGCGGTCGGCAGATTAGGGGTTAATACTTGTAGTTAGATTGCGGCGACGTTGGGGGGAGGCAGATTAGGGGTTAATAACTATAATGTAGGGGTCGGCGGTGTTAGGGACAGCAGATTAGGGGTTAATAGCTATAATGTAGGTGGCGGCGATATTCGGTCGGCAAATTAGGGGTTAATAAAATAATGCAGGCGTCAGCGATAGCGGGGGCGGCAGATTAGGGGTTAATAAGTGTTAGATTAGGGGTGTTTAGAGACTCGGGGTACATGTTAGGGTGTTAGGTGCAGACTTAGTGTTTCCCCATAGGAAACAATGGGGCTGCGGTGTTAGTTTTTTTTCAGCCGAAACTCCCATTGTTTCCTATGGGGAAATGCCGAATCTTAACGAGCTAATTCGGATTTATTCGGAGATATGGCAGCTATTTCGGATTCATTCGGTAGATTCGGAAGTATTTTAATTCGGAAATCCGAATCGATCCGAATCTCCGAATTTACCGAATTTCCGAATTAATCCGAAACGAACCGCACATGTCTACAACATACCAACTACCAGAGGTGGAACATGGAAAGACATAATCAAACATATAACAATGAAGGACAATGGGGATACCATCATCGTCCAAGTGGAGCAATGAACCACAGGAATAACCGAAAGGAGGATCTCTATTTCAACAAAGAGTTGAATTTCCACAACTCCCAAAGACAACATCAGTATAAGGAAGGTTTCAACTCTCCAAGGTGGAACTTCAATGAAAGATTCACATATAGAAGAAACCAGTACTTAAGATGGAGAAACTATGATAGACCATACTATGGAAGGGACTATGCTCAACAAAATTATAGGAGGCAACGTGACTTTGGGTATGAAGAAGATTCATACACACCGAACCACTTCAATAAACACCAATTTCAGCCTAACCATGCCAACCATTCTCATAATTCCTACAACAATAGGATGGAATATAACAATAGAATGGAACATCAGGGGTATAGAAATACACCCAACATCAACAAGATGAGACCCAGTGACAATAAAGAGAACCGGGTAAATAGACAAATTGATCAGAGACAGTCAAACTCTACATCTGCAAACACAACCTCTAACGATAACTCTAATAACATTTCCACAGCCTCCAACTCTGGACAGTGTTTTTTAGTGAAACATCAGTTGACGACCAAAGAACTAGAGAGAACTTCCATAAAGAGGAAGAATTCCAACACAGACGAATTCCAGCATCCTATGGAAAAAAGAATAAGCACAGAGGAAAGAGGGGCGGAAGGAGAATAAATGGCAAGACTGAGAAAGTACATAGAAATAGTCCAGAGAATAATGTCACTACCAAGGGGATATATAACCTCAGTTCTATTGCTCTAACAGACAAAGAAAACTCAATCCTAAGCTATGGCCTCTCTTTTGCCCCCTCTAAGGGCCTTAACAAATTTGACACATTTGTCAACATTAAACAGTTTACAAGAAAGTTGACATTGAAACGGCATTTTATGAAGTCACCTCTTGAATATGACAATAGACTTACGGATTCATATCAACACACCGACTTGAAGCCTAGTTCATTGTTTTACCCTACATCCAGCAAGGGCAACGCCATCGAAACTTTCGAGACGATGGTATGTAATGACTTGAGAAAAATCAGTCAGAACCAGCTGTCGAAACATAAGCACAACCTATCTAAGAGTCAAATGCAAACCATCAGAACACTGGAAAAGAATAGAGACCTAGTAATTAAACCTGCCGACAAAGAAGACTACCATACAGAATGCAGGAGAATCCTGTCGGACACAAAGACTTACGAGGTTATGAGGAACAACCCCGTAGGTAGCTACAAGAAAGAACTAGATAGGATTCTAGGAGAGGCACATAGTAATAATATACTAAATCACAAAGAATTTAGATATATAAGCGTGGAGTATCCCATCACTCCCGTTTTTTACTACCTTCCAAAAATCCACAAGACTCTCCACAACCCTCCGGGAAGACCTATCATATCCGGCATAGGGTCCCTAACCAGCAATCTTTCTGAGTATTTAGACAAGAATTTGCAGAAATATGTGACACAATTACCATCGTATGTGAGAGACTCAACCCAAGTTCTGAATATTCTGGAGAACACAGAATGGAAAGACAACTATCTACTTGCCACTTGTGACGTCACCTCCCTTTACACCAGCATACCGCATAAGGGAGGTCGGGAAGCGGTAAAGTACTTTCTAAAGAAGGACCATACAGTGCCGGAACTTCAGAAGACTTTCATCTTAGAAGGGATCGGCTACATTCTAACGCACAACTATTTCCATCATGATGGAAAATTCTATAGACAGCTGTGCGGTACCGCCATGGGGACCAGGTTCGCGCCGAGCTATGCGAACCTCTACATGGGCAAATGGGAACACATATTTTGGGAGTCCTGCCCAGCCGGCGCGGACCTGGTCTCATACCACAGATATATTGACGACATCCTTCTGATATGGAAAGGCTCCAGAGAAGATTTAGAATACACTATAAGTGTCATGAACAACAACACCAACAATCTAAGATTCACTTATGAGATTAGCCACAGTGAGATCACATTCCTTGATATAAGAATAACTATTGAAAATGGGAAACTCAAGACCTCGACATACTTTAAACCTGTGGACTGCAACAACTATGTCCACAGGGAAAGTTGCCATCATTCCAAATGGAAGGAGAACATACCTAAAGGACAGCTACTAAGATTGAAAAAGAACTGTTTGGACCATAATCTATGGGAAACCCAGGCAGAAGAACTGAAAACACGCTTCCTAGAGAGAGGATATGAAGAGGAAAAACTCAACAAGGACATAGAAGAGGTTAGAAAAAGGGATCGTAAGGAACTTCTTAAGTACAAAGACAAGAAGATCGGGAGAGACATCAACACCAACTCTATAGATGTTGCTTTTATTACGCAGTACAGCGAAAATAGGCGTACTATAGGAAGAATAATAGAAAAGCATTGGTACTTACTGAAGGATGATGATACAATTGGCGAAACCCTCATCGACAGACCAAAATTCATCTATAGAAAGTCAGATAACCTTAAGAGCATTATATCTCCTAGTATTCCACGCACAACAACAACACAGGTGAAAGACATATCAGGGAAATCCATCAAAGGATTCTTTCCATGCCCGAGCGGCAAGGCGTGTAAGAGAGGCTTGAAGAAAAGAAACTTCTCCCCACATAACTCCAATATAAAACATGAAATTAAGAACTTGATAAGATGTAGTAGTAAGGGGGTAATCTACATAGTACAATGCAGTTGTGGACTTCAATATAATGGACAGACCTCAAGATGTCTGAAGGAAAGAATACGGGAACATCTGTTACAGATTGAACATGGCAGCACTGACACCGGTCTGTACAGACATTTCTCCATTGAACACAAAGGTAACATCAAGGATCTAAGCTTCTACGGAATCCAGATAATAAAGCCCAACTGGAGGGGAGGCAATTATGAAAAGAAGCTTCTGATTGCGGAGTCCAGATGGATTTTCGAAATGGACTGCCTTTACCCGAAGGGTCTGAACAACAAAGAGGACCTCTCACACTTACTAAGTCTGAAGCAAACATGATCCTGACCCTCAAAGCCGGATCCGAAACATCATCGCCCCCATATAGAGGGAATTTATTTAAGAAAATACACTGTGATGAACATGCGATACAATAAGATGTATATACCTTCTAAAATATACCCAATGGAAATGATCCATATAGATCTATATAAGGATCTATTAGGTAATTTCAGACAAACCTTATCTCACCCAGTCCCACTGCTTCGTAGAAACAGCCCTAGAAAGAACCCTATAATTGAACTGAGGGACCTCAGATGCTAAAATATTGATAAGATATAATTCCCTAATACACCAATAATGTATTGAATATAGGAGAGATAATCAGCTAGATTAGTCTGACATATATTTCAGAAGCCTGGTTATTTAGGATATCTAACCTAGCAGGATAAAGATAACCAAAGCCTGACCCTCTATAAGAAGATATAAATTTAGACACAAATTTAGATACCACTTGTAGTGTGGCGCTATGTAAACACATTCCCATACCAATATAGCAGTTACAAAAGCTAACATCGTTAAGAAAAACCAGGGAGTACTGGAGGCAATAAATAGATTGTATTACCTATAACTGATTCTCAATATATGTCAACTAGGCTAATAGACAATTTATCAAACATACATATGTTAAGATATAGAGCATTTAGACTATATACCTATATATGTGGATATTGAAACTAATAGTATGCCCTGACACAAACTGTAAAACTCACTAACACAAAAAACAGATCCCCATACTCTCTCTCTAATAGTCTCTATTTTCCGTAGAACTATTACCTAAACACCCAGACATAAGATAAGTTTCCTCTCTATTTCACATTTCATTCCCATATAAGTTTACTATATTGCGGACAATGCAACTATTTGACAACCGAAACTAGATTTACAATGAAAATATAAGTGTCCATAATTCAATACCATTGACTTATGTTACACACTTAACATAGAAGGATGCATGCATATTCTCTATATTCTTTATATACTTTATACACCTGTCAGACACTCTAACCAATCAAGTTTTTAATTTTCTAATTTTTTATTCATAAAGTGGAATCGAATTTTTTTTTTAAAAAAATGGAATCAAATTCTATAGATATTGACTTTTCTCTGTAAATCACCGGATGTTTACCTCTTTACCTTTTTTACCACTTCCGGTCTAATAACATCCGGTAAAGCGTAACATCAGGTAAAGTCTCACCGGATGTTTACGTATCTCGCCACTTCCGGTTTAGCCACATCCAGTTTAGCAACATCCGGTAAAGCGCAATTGCTAACCGGAAACAGAACTAATATGTTAGACTTAGAAATTGATACCGCAAATACAGAGTGCACCAGAAGTAACTTACAAAGAACATCTAAAATAATGTTCCTACATAAGTCTCTTTTTCATACTAACAAAGAGGAGTAATATTAAGATATAACTGAACAATTTTTCAACACACGGACAAACACTTCCGGGTTACCATTTCCGGTATTACGATTTTGGCGCAAAAAGTTTGGCGCCATCAAAGTCTAATATGATTGGTTAGAGAAGGGTATAAAGATCTTAGCTCACCCACACCATACCATAGTCTTGATAAAGGCCTCTACTGTGGGCCAAAACGTGTTGACAAAGTTATGGTGAGCTATTTTCCTTGATTATTGAATTATAATACAGTATTATACTATGTTATTATTTTTTATCTACAGGTATTGAAGATTTCCCAGAATTATCTTTATTTTCATTTTTATTTTTGGCTATTTTTATTTTTATTTTATTTTTCATATATATATATATGTTTTTCATTTTTTCATTCTTTCACTTGGGACTACAACTTTTATGCACCACTGCGTATACCCCCTTTTTTTACATCCAGAATCGTTTCAGATGCTAACCAATGACTTTTCTGTGATCACTCCCACTAGTTTGTGTACACACTAGTTGATTTGACTTTTGGATTTAATTTGTGGATTTAATTTTTTGGACTTATGTGTATCACCACTTTGGTTTGAACTTTTGAATTAATTAATTTTTTAATTTCTTGGACTTTTTGGTTCTGTTTGCATCATCACATTGGATCACAACAAATTGGATGGTTTAACATATATTTTTTAAATTTTTGGACTTATTAAGAGAATTCTCAGTCACAATTTTTATTTCTCACTTTATGCAAGTGATACTTGGATATCACCACTTTCATGTTAATTGTTACTATTATTTTCCTGTCTATGTAATCTAATTGTTCATGAGACATTATATATATGTGCTACAACTCAATTTATGATACACCACTATCAACCCTAAGTGAATAAGCTACACACGTGTGTTTCTGTTTTATATGGTTTTATATAATATTTCCTGCAGTTCAGGTCAATAATAAATTTGTTTTAATGATGCTCATGTTTTAACGTTCAATATTAAATACTTTTATGTACCTTTTAGAATCTTGTGCCACATATATGTTTCAATCTATGTATATATATTGATACAGCACAATTACTATAATTGTAGCTGAATTTCAGTACTATATCGTTAGTTACATTGTCCACACTCAACCTTATCGGACCTTGCCTTCATTGGCGCTCCTTTCTGACTAACATTCTGTCCCTTTAAGTTACACAGCAATATTTGTATTGAAATAAAAAAATCGTACAATTTTTTTTTTAGAATTGCTGTATTAGGGTCGTCATGTAGAAACCATTTTATATATGTAAAACAAAGAAAAATATTTCAGTATCTTATATAATTTAACACACTATTATTCAGAGCATGTATTATTTACATAATACAATACAGTTAAATGTGCACATGGCTGCTTTGGTATTTGAATTATTTTGGTAGTTCTGCAGGAGGTGACCTGGATGTAGGTGAATAAGGGATGATCATACCCAGTAACCTGCATAAAGTCAGAGTTTGGAGACAGGTGGCCATGATCTCTGAGCTCTCCTTCCCCTGATAGCTCCCTCACTTTTCCCCTGATAGCTCCCTCACTTTTACCCTGATAGCTCCCTCACTTTTCCCCTGATAGCTCCCTCACTTTTACCCTGATAGCTCCCTCACTTTTCCCCTGATAGCTCCCTCACTTTTCCCCTGATAGCTCCCTCACTTTTCCCCTGATAGCTCCCTCACTTTTCCCCTGATAGCTCCCTCACTTTTACCCTGATAGCTCCCTCACTTTTCCCCTGATAGCTCCCTCACTTTTACCCTGATAGCTCCCTCACTTTTCCCCTGATAGCTCCCTCACTTTTCCCCTGATAGCTCCCTCACTTTTCCCCTGATAGCTCCCTCACTTTTCCCCTGATAGCTCCCTCACTTTTCCCCTGATAGCTCCCTCACTTTTCCCCTGATAGCTCCCTCACTTTTACCCTGATAGCTCCCTCACTTTTCCCCTGATAGCTCCCTCACTTTTACCCTGATAGCTCCCTCACTTTCACCAGCCCTTGGACCCTTGAGACTGGCTTTATGTTGGACCTTTAACATGATTTCTGATAATCTCTTCTTTACCTACAAAAGGGTCCTCTGGATCCTTACTGCCGCAAGGGCAGACTCTTTCATTTCCTTTCTTACTGCCCAGTGCCCAGCTGGTCAGCCTCTTCTGCTCATCAAACATGTGGGAGTAATTGGGTTTCAAGGTTGACACAAGTGCCTCCATTTCTTATAATTTAACATGTAAAGAACCTTATAGCTTAAGTTACATCAAAAACAAAATTTCTGGTTAGTTTTTTTAAACAAACATTGTTTTAAACAAACATTTAATTCTTGAACAATAAATGATAAAATAATGATGCTGTAATAGAGCGAAAACCAGATCTTTTTTTTGATAAACACAAAACTAACATATTACAATAAAATTCATCTCCTTCTCATCCTGAATTGTCCTAATCACAATTTATATCTTACTTATGCATTTTTCTAAAAAAAAAATGTTATAATATTACAGTGGACTAGTCAAATGGCTAATTAAGGCTCGCTTCCATTGAGCCGTAATAAGGTTTGAGCGAGATCGCAAGCCAATAAATATACTGGCAGAAACAATTTCATTTATCGACTGCTTCCAAAGGCACATTATACAACAATATTTTGATGTCCCATAGAAAGTACTAGAAGCCATTAAGCGATAAATTATACCAGGTTTCCAATTAAAGCATAAACCGTTAATAAACTGTCGGAGGATGTCGATACATTGAGAAAAACTACATCCAGTTCAACTAGGTGTATTTCCCATTGAAAATTTAAAACTTGCAAATAATGCAAGTGTTTCAATGAAGAAAAAATTGTAATATGTAACATTTATTGCTGTCCCATGTATATGAATAGTTGCACTTGTGTTTCTTATGGAAATATCAGTATATATAGAAATATATGCAAGCACGTATCTACAAAATTCAAACTAGACATATGCCTAGGCAGCAATACATATTACATATATTTATTTTTTTTTTTTAAAGTTTTTTAATCAGCTTTGTTTATGCAATAAAAAAGAAATGACAATTAGGTAGATTACGAGTTTTACGTTACGGCTTTTAACACTGAAAAAATGGCAATTCCAGCGTAATGGCCAGTACGCATATTACAAGTTGTGTCAGTATTGCTATACCGCAAGCATTTTAGCCTGTAACGCAACGTCCATTCTGCACTAAAAAAAATGAAGTTTTTGCGTGGGATTTTCATAGTGCCGGTATTACAGGTAGTGCAATCTGGCTAAAATGATTACGTTACAGCCTATACCGACACGATCCATACCGCCATCTGAGAGCAGTAGTTATGAGTTTTGCGCAACAAAAATGTTTCACAAAACTCATAACTAAAGTGTTACAAAGTACACTAACACCCATGAACTACCTATTAACCCCTAAACCGACACCCTCCTGCATCGCAAACACTATTTAAAATGTATTAATCTCTAATCTGCCGCCTACCCATATTGCGACTATTAAATAAACCTAATAACCTCTAACCCCCCGTCCCCCGACATCGTCAAAACTATATAAAGCTATTAACCCCTAAACCGCCACTCCCTGACATCGTCGCCACAATAAAAAAATTTATAAACCCCTAAACCTCCGGCCGCCCACATCGCCGCCACTAAATAAACCTATTAACCCCTCAACCCCGGCCCCCACGTCGCAAAAAAATAAATGAAACTATTAACCCCTAAAACTAACACCCCCTTAACTTTAAATTAAAATTACAATATAACTATCTTAAAATAAATAAAAACTTACCTGTGAAATAAAAAAAAATAAGTTTAAACTATAAATTAACGTAACATGACTATTCTAATAAAATTAAAAAAACTATCAAGTAAAAAATCTAAATTACAAATCTTAAAAACCTAACACTGAACAAAATAAAAAAATCTAAAATTACAAAAACTCATAAACACTAAATTATGAAAAATAAAAAACACTAAGCTTACAAAAAATAATAAACAAAATTATCAAAAATAAAAACAATTACACCTAATCTAATAGCCCTATAAAAATAAAAAGCCCCCCCAAAATAAAAACACCCCCTATCCTACAATGAACTACCACAGCACTTAAAAGGGCCTTTTGTAGGGCATTGCCCTAAGTTAAACAGCTCTTTTAACTGTAAAAAAATATAAAGCTCCCCAACATTAAAACCCACCACCGAACCAACCACCCAAAATAAAACATCCTAACTCTAAAAAAAACCTAAGATACCCATTGCCCCTAAAGGGGCATTTGTATAGGCATTGCCCTTAAAAGGGCATTCAGCTTTTTTTTATTGCCCTTAATAGGGCACTAAGCTCTTTTAAAAAAGCCTAAAGCCCTAATCTAAAAAAAAAATAACACTAACCCCAGAATATCTACTCAAGGTTCCTGAAGTCCAGACATCCATCTCCATCCAAGCGGCGAGAAGTCTTCATCCAGGCGGCGATATCTTCATCCATCACTGTTCCGGACTTCAGGAACAGTGAGCAGATTTTCCTCGGGTTAGTGTTAGGTCATTTTTTCATTTTTTTAATGTTATTTTTTTTTAATTTTATTAGAATAGTTATGTTAGGTTATTTATAATTTAATGTTAGGTTTATTTTTATTTCACAGGTACGTTTTTATTTACTTTAAGATAGTTATATTGTAACTTTAATTTAAATTGGGGGTGTTAGGTTTAGGGGCTAATAACTTTATTATAGATGCGGTAATGCCGGGGCACGGCAGATTAAGGGTTAATAACTTTATTATAGTGTCGGCGATGTCGGGGAGCGGTGGATTAGGATTAATAGCTTTTATTAGTGTCAGCAATGTCGTGGAGCAGCGGTTTAGAAGTTAATCATTTTATTTTGTGGCGGCGATGTCGGGGAGCAGCGGATTAGGGGTTAATAAATTTTATTAGTGTCAGCGATGTTGGGAGCAGCAGAATAGGGGTGTTTAGACTAGGGGGTTATGTTAGGGTGTTAGGTTTAAACATAACTTTTATTAGTGTCAGGGATGTCGGGGCGGCAGAATAGGGGTGTTTAGATTAGGGGGTTATGTTAGGGTCTTAGGTTTAAACATAACTTTTTTCCCCATAGAAATCAATGGGGTTGCGTTATGGAGATTTTTTTCATTCCGCACTTCAGGTGTTTTTTTTCTAACACTCTCTCCCTATTGATATCTATGAGGGAAAGCGAGCACAAGCACGTTAAAGCAGCCCTTGGATTTTGTGCGGTATGGAGCTTAATGCCACCATATCTCACGCACAAGGAGACTTTTCAGTAACTCATAATGGCAGCGCTATGGAGAGTGAAATAACGCAACTTTTTTGGCGTTAGTTTTGCACCCTGTTTAGCGCAAAACTCGTAATCTACCCAAAAGTCAGGAGACGCAGCTCCAACATTATATGTGTAAAAGCTAATTCCATTTTTCTATTTAGGGTTACTGTAACGAACATACATGAAAACTTGTCACATTAAAAGTAGAAGCTTTAAGTATGTAAATTATGTCCAGTTCATAAGTTGTGACACATGAAGAAAAACAATGCAATAACAATAATAATAAAAATGAAAAATAAGTGACTGGAAGTCTTCACTTCTGTAATGTTATTTGTCAGTCTCGGAATCAGGCAGGTTATGTTAAAAAACTAACAAAAAACTCCCAGAAAATTATGACGATAGATCTGTTAATATTTGTATGTTTTTACTCCTTAAGACAGAGTTTAAAGTACTCTTATGTTTCTGGAGTAGTGAATTAATCCAATTTAGTGATCATTTCAGCATATACATCCATCTTATCATTTTCAAGTAGTGGTACTCCTCCAGATCCAAGAACTCAGAGACTCTCTGTGTCCACATGGTTAATTGTGGTACCTCTTTGCTTTTACAGTTTTTTGCTATCAGGAGTTTAACGCTATTGTTCATAATATAGAATAGTTTGAGATGTGTTTTGTACTTAATTTTAGAGGGTTTATTTTGTAGCCATATTAAAGGATCTAGTGGAAATTGTGTCTCTAGGATCTATTTCTTTTATCACATCTCTCTGAATAGAGGAGCACCACCACCATGCGTGAGTCATATTGGAACATAAAAAGAGACAAGAAGGGCGCCCCCTAGTGTAGCCAATACAATCAAAATGCACTCTAAAAGGATAGAACAATGGATACTCATATATCCCAAAGGCAGAGATATGCCTCGGAGAACAGGCTGAGAATTCAGTGTCCCAGTGCACTACACAATGCTGCGGGCTGCTCCTGTCGATAACCAACAGAGGCACGGATGATCTCAAAGAGAGCAAATGGAAAGGGTGCCTCCTAGTGCAGATAAACCAAACCAATGTATCCCCAGAATCAGTCCCGCATGAGCCCAGGGTACTCACATTCAGATAAGCACTAACAAGTGCCAAACACACACACTGGGCTGTTAGTAGTGGCCCAGCTCACTATATACAGCTGTTGAAGTGATCTGGAATAGCGCTCAGCTAAAAAGACTCCAATAAAAATGCTGCTTCCAAAAAGTGTAATAAAAGTTATATTTATATAAAAAAATAATATGGACAAATGTAAAAACAATACTACAATCAAGTAGCACCACAATGCAATGTGTTTCTTGGTGACCTCTGCGCCGTTTCTTCAGGCATATAGTGCTATGAAGCAAACAGAGTTTTATTTAAATGTTCAAACACCAATCAGATACAAGTGTAACAAAACAGGCACAGGTGTACAATTAGGGCCAAAACAAATACAATATATAGTTTCACTATTTAACAGAGAGTTAACAAATAACAAACATATGGGTACATATAAATTCTCAAAAAATGATATAGGGTTACTGTTTATGTTAGGCTTCATATCATTCAATGAGTATATTGAACCTTCGATCTTTGATCTCAATTATATAGAGCACTGTGGCACCATACATTATAATAAAGCAAACTGTGAAGCCAGTGAAAACCTATTTCGATGCATAGAATAATATATTGATGCTAACAAATCTAGAAGCCAGCAAGTCTACAGACAATTGCAATTTATGTTTGTATAAAACGGATCAGTAAGATTATAGAACAGATGCATAATCCCTTTGCTAACAAACAAGGATAAGTTAAAGCAATGAGGGTGGATTACAGTGAATTATTAGCCACGCCCTCCTCTGTGACCAACTAAAATTTAATGCCCCCTTTGTTGACGTATATGGGCTTTTGAATTTAGCTAGTACAAAATAGCGCTACTCTTCGCTCAAGAACGCCCTCCTCCATGACATACTCTAATAGACCATACACAGGCGAAGAGAATGGGGGATACCTTGTCTGGTTCCATTGGTAATGACAAATGGGTCTGAGAGAAAATCGTTGAGGAGAAATTTTGCACTAGGTTGTGAATATAATGGAAATATACGCTGAATTATTAGGTTTATGAATCCTGTGTGCTATCAGGTCTCCTCTTAATATGCTCTTATGTGCTTCCCAGTTGTTCTGTGGAGGTGTCATTATCTTTGTTAATTTGGAAAAATTCAATTATGCGTTCCTCTGTGTTTTTTTGTATTTCCTGGTCAGAGAGCAGTCTGTCATCTAGCCTTCATATAAAATTTTTAATGGGTTTGGTGGGCCACACAAGGGTGGCATGCACCAGTGCGTGGTCTGACTAAATAATGGAGGATATACCCGCTGCTCTAAACCAATCCCTGTGATGTCTGTAAAAATATAGTCTATTATTGTATATAGCTTGTATGGGTAAGAGTAAAAAGTATACTCTCTTTGCATCAGGTTTAGTGTTCTCCATATGTCTTTAACAGCTAGTTATTTCATTAAGGTGTTAGTTTTAGATATTACAAAGGTTGGGGTGGAAAAGTGTCTAGATAAGTAGCCTAAGTCAGGGTGTAGTGGTATGTACACGTCACCTCCTATGATGAGTGTACCTTTTTTGGTGTTCTAGTATAATATTAGATATTTTCTTAATGATTGTGTGTTGTTTCAATTGCAGGGCATATAGGTATATAATGGTAATCGGGCATCTATATAGTAGACCTATGACTAGTATGTATCTCCCTTCTCCATCTTGTATGGTTTTGAGTTCCTGAAAGGGTGTTCCTGATTTAATCAGTATTCCCACACCTTGGATTTGCGTTTCTAAATTTGATGGTCTTAGGCTCTTTACCTTTTAAAAAGTGGGTTTCGTGTAGTAGTACAATGTCCATTTTGTGTCTTTTGATGACATGTATAGCCGTAGTGCATTTTCTGGGGGAGTTAAGTCCTTTGGAGTTAATTCTTAAAATTCTTAAGGAGTGGTCAGGTTTTGGTGTGATTGTGTGTGATGCTATATTTGTGCAGCAATCTGTGTTTTGTGTGGTAAAGCTTGCCTGAAGTAAGAAGTGTAGTGTGGAGACAAAGGGGCCTATTTATCAAGCCATCAACCACAAATACGCTGGAATTCCGCAGCGTAATTGTGGAGAGCTTGAGTCGCCTTATTTATCAAAGGCTAAAGACCGGCAAATGTAGAATTTTGTGACATAACATACGATCCGCCTGTCTCAGTCCAACACAGATCGATGGTTACATAAGCGAAAGCTTATGTTCGCTGCTGCCTGATATCCTATTGATTCCTATGGGAGAATAAAGTAATATTATACGTATTAACCCCTAATCTGCCGCCTCACACCGTTGCCACCTACATAAAGTTATTAACCCCTATCCCGCCGCTCCCGGACCCCACCGCAACTAAATAAAGTTATTAACCTCTAAACCTAACAACCCGCTAACTTTATATTTAATATTAACTCATCCCTATCTTATAATAAATTAAAAATTACCTTTAAAATTAAATTAAACTATATTAAACTATTAATTAACCTACCCTAACTATTATAATAAAATTAGATTAAACTATATTAAATTACTAATTAATCTAACCTAACTATTATAATGAAATTACATTAAACTATATTAAATTTAAAATTAATCTACCCTATTATACTAAAATTACATTAAACTGTATTAAATTAATGATTAATCCAACCTATTTTTTAAACTAAAATTACATTAAACTATATTAAAATACAAATTAATCTAACCTAACTTTAATACTAAAATTACATAAAACTACAAATTAAATTAAATATATTATATATTTAAACACCTAACCCTACTCAAATAATTTAAATCTACACTAAAAAATTACAAAGTTACAAAAAACTAACGGCTAGATTACGAGTTGTGCGTTAGGGTAAAAAAGCGGCGTTAAGAGGTCCTAACGCTGCTTTTATATGCCCGCTGGTATTACGAGTCTTGAAGGTTTAGGGGCACCGCACACTTCTTTGGCTTTACCACAAAACGACTTATGTAAACTTTGTTAAGTCTTTTTTCTATGGGACTTCCATAGCGCCGGTATTACGAGTCTGTCCTTGGAGGCCAAAAAGTGAGCGGTACACCCTACCCTGTCAAGAGTCCTAACACATTTAAAAGTCAGTAGTTAAGAGTTTTATGGCATAATGCTGTAACATAAAACTCATAACTAAAGTGCTAAAAAGTACACAAACACCCATAAACTACCTATTAACCCCTAAACCGAGGCCCTCTCGCATTGCAAATACTAAAATACAAATTTTAACCCCTAATCTGCCGCTCCGGACACCTCCGCCACCTACATTATATTTCTGAACCCCTAATCTGCTGACCCCAACATCGCCGACACCTACATTATATTTATTAACCCCTAATCTGCCGTCCCCAATGTCGCCACCACTATAATAAACATATTAACCCCTAAACCACCGCACTCCCACCTTGCAAACATTAGTTAAATATTATTAACCCCTAATCTGCCATCCCTAACATCGCCGCCACCTACCTACATTTATTAACCCCTAATCTGCCACCCCCAGCGTCAGCGCCACTATATTAAAATTATTAACCCCTAAACCTGTCTAACCCTAAACCTAACACCCACTAACTTAAATATAATTTAAATAAATCTAAATAAATATTCCTATCATTAACTAAATGTTTCCTATTTAAAACTAAACACTTACCTATAAAATAAACCCTAAGCTAGTTAGAATAAAACTAATAGTTACATTGTAGCTAGCTTAGGGTTTATTTTTATTTTACAGGCAAGTTTGTATTTATTTTAACTAGGTAGAATAGTTATTAAATAGTTATTAACTATTTAATAACTACCTAGCTCAAATAACTACAAATTTACCTGTAAAATAAAACCTAAATTAAGTTACACTAACACCTACCACTACACTATAATTAAATAAATTAACTAAATTAAATACAATAACCTAAATTAAATTAAAAGTCCAAAAAACAAACAAACACTAAATTACAGAAAATAATAAACAAATTACAGAAAATTAAAACAAATTACACCTAATCGAATAGCCCTATTAAAATATAAAAAAGCCCCCCCAAAATAAAAAAAACCCTAGCCTAAACTAAACTACCAATAGCCCTTAAAAGGGCCTTTTGCGCGGCATTGCCCCAGAATAATCAGCTCTTTTACCTGTAAAAAAAATACAAACAACCCCCCCAACAGTAAAACCCACCACCCACACAACCAACCCCCAAAATAAAACACTATTTGAAAAAACCTAAGCTCCCCATTGCCCTATAAGGGCATTTGGATGGGCATTGCCCTTAAAAGGGCAGTTAGCTCTTTTGCCACCCAAACCCTAATCTGAAAAATAAAACCCACCCAATACACCCTTAAAAAACCTAACACTAACCCCCTGAAGATCGACTTACTGGGAGACGTCTTCATCCAAGCCGGGCAAAGTTGTCCTCCAGACAGGCAGAAGTCTTCATCCAAGCCGGGCAGAAGTGGTCCTCCAGACGGGCAGAAGTCTTCATCCAAGCCAGGCAGAAGTGGTCCTCCAGACGGGCAGAAATCTTCATCCATCTGGCGCGGAGTGGGTCCATCTTCAAAACATCCGACACGGAGCATCCTCTTCTGGCGACGACTAAAACAGAATGAAGGTACCTTTAAATGATGTCATCCAAGATGGCGTCCCTTAGATTCCGATTGAGTGATAGAATTCTATCAGCCAATCAGAATTAAGGTAGCAAAAATCCTATTGGCTGATTGCATCAGCCAATAGGATTTTTTCTAATTTAATTCCTATTTTTTGCAGGTGTTAGACTTTTTCTCAGCCGGCTCTCCCCGTTGATTCCTATGGGGAAATCATGCATGAGCACGTTACACCAGCTCACCACTGACTTAAGCAACGCTGGTAATGGAGTGCGGTAATGAGCAAAAGTTTGCTCAACACTCACTTCTTGCCTTTTAATGACGGGTTTGTAAAAATCAGTAATACCAGCGCTGTAGGTAAGTGAGTGATGAGAGAAAACTGCTTGTTAGCACTGCATAACCTCTAATGCAAAACTTGTAATCTAGGTGTAACTAAGTTACAAAAAATAACAAACACTAAGTTACACAAAAAAATAAACAATAAGTTACAAAAAATAAAAATTTTAATTATCAAAGATTTAAACTAATTACACCTAATCTAAGGGCCCTATGAAAATAAAAAAGCCCCCCCAAAATAAAAAAAACCCTAGCCTACAATAAACTACAAATAGCCCTTAAAAGAGCCTTTTGTGGGGCATTGCCCCAAAGTAATCAACTATTTTACCTGTAAAAAAAAAATACAAATACTCCCCCAACAGTAAAACCCACCACCCACACAACCAACCCCCCAAATAAAAAGCTAACTAAAAAAACCTAAGCTCCCCATTGCCCTGAAAAGGGCATTTGGATGGGCATTGCCCTTAAAAGGGCATTTAGCTCTTTTGCAGCCCAAAGCTCTAATCTAAAACTAAAACCCACCCAATAAACCCTTAAAAAATCCTAACACTAACCCCTGAAGATCGATTTACAGTTTTGAAGATCCGACATCCATCCTCCAAGAAGCCGGGAGAAGTCTTCATCCAAGCGGCAAGAAGTCCTTCAAGAAGCCAGCCGAAGTCTTCATCCAAGCCCGCAGAAGTCTTTACCCAGACGTCATCTTTTATCTTCATCCATCCTGTGCAGAGCGGGTCCATCTTCAAGACATCCGATGCGGAGCATCCTCTTCTTCCGACGGACTAACGATGAATGAAGGTTCCTTTAAATGACATCAGCCAATAGGATTGAGCCCGCATTCTATTGGCTATTCCAATCAGCCAATAGAATGTGAGCTCAATCCTATTGACTGATTGTATCAGCCAATAGGCTTGAACTTCAATCCTATAGGCTGATTGCAACAGCCACTAGGATTTTTTCAACCTTAATTCCGATAGGCTGATAGAATTCTATCAGCCAATCGGAATCTAAGGGATGCCATCTTGGATGACGTCATTTAAAGGAACCTTCATTCGTCGTTAGTCCGTCAGAAGAAGAGGATGCTCCGCGTCGGATGTCTTGAAGATGGACCCGCTCCTCGCCGGATGGATGAAGATAGAAGATGACGTCTGGGTGAAGACTTCTGCAGGCTTGGATGAAGACTTCGGCCGGCTTCTTGGAATACTTTTTGCTGCTTGGATGTAGACTTCTCCCGGCTTCTTGTAACATGGATGTCGGATATTCAAAACTGTAAGTCGATCTTCAGGGGTTAGTGTTAGGATTTTTTAAGGGTTTATTGGGTGGATTTTAGCTTTAGATTAGGGTTTTGGGCTGAAAAAGAGCTAAATGCCCTTTTAAGGGCAATGCCCATCCAAATGCCATTTTCAAGGTAATGGAGAGCTTAGGTTTTTTTAGTTAGCTTTTTATTTGGGTTAGTTGTGTGGGTGGTGGGTTTTACTGTTAAGGGGGTGTTTGTATTTTTTTTTTACAGGTAAAAGAGCTGATTACTTTGGGGCAATGCCCCGCAAAAGGCCCTTTTCTAGTTTTTTTTTATTTTGGGGGGGCTTTTTTATTTTCATAGGGCACTTAGATTAGATGTAATTAGTTTAAAGCTTTGATAATTTCTTTTTTATTTTTTGTAACTTAGTGTTTATTTTTTGTGTAACTTAGTGTTTGTTATTTTTTGTAACTTAGTTTTTTGTAACTTTATAATTTTTTAGTGTAGATTTAAATTATTTGAGTAGGGTTAAGTGTTTAAATATATAATACTAGTCCTAAAGCCTGTGTACATGGGCCATTTTTTGCAGTACAGCGGTCCCACCCCTTGCTCTCTCTCTATCCCCCCTCTCTTTTGCTCTCTCTTTCTCCCCTCTTTTTTTGCTCTCTCTTTCTCCCCTCTCTTTTGCTCTCTCTCTCTCCTCTCTCTTTTACTCTCTCCCCCTCTCTGTTACTCTCTCTCTCCCCTCTTTTTTTTGCTCTCTCTCTCTCTCTCTCTCTCTCTCTCTCTCTCTCTTCCCCCTCTCTTTTGCTCTCTCTCTACCCCCTCTCTTTTGCTCTCTCCCCCCCCTCTCTTTTGCTCTCTCTTCCCCCTCTCTTTTGCTCTCTCTCTCCCCCCTCTCTTTTGCTCTCTCTCTACCCCCTCTCTTTTGCTCTCTCTTCCCCCTCTCTCTTGCTCTCTCTCCCCCCCTCTCTTTTGCTTTCTCTCTCCCCCCTCTCTTTTGCTCTCTCTCTCCCCCTCTCTTTTGCTCTCTCTCCCCCTCTTTTGCTGTCTCTCCCCCTCTCTTTTGCTCTCTCTCTCCCTCTCTTTTGCTCTCTCTCTACCCCTCTCTTTTGCTCTCTCTCCCCCTCTCTTTTGCTCTCTCTCTCCCCCCTCTCTTTTGCTCTCTCTCTCTCCCCCCTCTCTTTTGCTCTCTCTCCCCCTCTTTTGCTGTCTCTCCGCCTCTCTTTTGCTCTCTCTCTCCCTCTCTTTTGCTCTCTCTCTCTCCCCCTCTTTTGCTCTCTGTCTTCCCCCCTCCCGTTTGCTCTCTCTCCTCTCCTTTGCTCTCTCTCTCCTCTCGTTTGCTCTCTCTCTCCTCTCTTTTGCTGTCTCTCTGCCTTTCTTTTGCTCTCTCTCCCCTCTCTTTTGCACTCTCTCCCCCTCTCTTTTGTGCTCTCTCCCCCTCTCTTTTGCGCTCTCTCCCCCCTCTCTTTTGCGCTCTCTCCCCCCACTCTTTTGCGCTCTCTCCCCCTCTCTTTTGTGCTCTCTCTCCTCTTTCTTTTGTGCTCTCTCCTCTCTCTTTTGTGCTCTCTCTCCTCTCTCTTTTGTGCTCTCTCCCCCCTCTCTTTTGTGCTCTCTCTTCCCCCTCTCTTTTGCTCTCTTCCCCCTCTCTCTTGCTCTCTCTCTCCCCCCTCTCTTTTGCTCTCTCTCTCCCCCCTCTCTTTTGCTCTCTCCCCCCCTCTTTTGCTGTCTCTCCCCCTCTCTTTTGCTCTTTCTCTCTCCCTCTCTTTTGCTCTCTCTCTATCCCCTCTCTTTTGCTCTCTCTCCCCCTCTCTTTTGCTCTCTCTCTCCCCCCTCTCTTTTGCTCTCTCTCCCCCTCTTTTGCTGTCTCGACTCCACCTCTCTTTTGCTCTCTCTCTCTCCCCCTCTTTTGCTCTCTGTCTTCCCCCTCCCGTTTGCTCTCTCTCCTCTCTTTTGCTCTCTCTCTCCTCTCTTTTGCTGTCTCTCCCCCTCTCTTTTGCCCTCTCTCCCCCCTCTCTTTTGCGCTCTCTCCCCCTCTCTTTTGCGCTCTCTCCCCCCACTCTTTTGTGCTCTCTCCCCCTCTCTTTTGTGCTCTCTCTCCTCTCTCTTTTGTGCTCTCTCCCCCTCTCTTTTGCGCTCTCTCCCCCTCTCTTTTGCGCTCTCTCCCCCCTCTCTTTTGTGCTCTCTCCCCCCTCTCTTTTGTGCACTCTCCCCCTCTCTTTTGTACACTCTCCCCCCTCTCTTTTGTGCACTATCCCCCCTCTCTTTTGTGCTCTCCCCCCTCTCTTTTGTGCACTCTCCCCCTCTCTTTTGTGTGCACTCTCCCCCCTCTCTTTTGTGCCCTCTCCCCCTCTCTTTTGCTGTCTCTTCCCCCTCTCTTTTGCTGTCTCTCCCCCCCTCTCTTTTGCTGTCTCTCTCCCCCCTCTCTTTTGCTGTCTCTCTTCCCCCTCTCTTTTGTGCTCTCTCCTCCTCTCTTTTGCTGTCTCTCTACCCACTCTCTTTTGCTGTCTCTCTCCCCCCTCTCTTTTGCTGTCTCTCTCCCCCCTCTCTTTTGCTGTCTCTCTCCCCCCTCTCTTTTGCTGTCTCTCTCCCCCTCTCTTTTGCTGTCTCTCTCCCCCCTCTCTTTTGCTGTCTCTCCCCCCTTTCTTTTGCTGTCTCTCTCCCCCCTCTCTTTTGCTGTCTCTCTCCCCTTCTCTTTTGCTGTCTCTCTCCCCCTCTCTCTTTTGATGTCTCTCTCTACTCTCTTTTGCTGTCTCTCTCTCCCTCTCTCTTTTGCTGTCTCTCTCCCTCTCTCTTTTGATGTCTCTCTCTCCCTCTCTCTATTCCTCTCTTCTGCTCTCTCTATCCCCCTCTTTCGATCTCTCTGTCTCACTCTCTTGGCAGCCGGCCCCGGCATCTGGCCCCGCCCACATCACACCCGGCCCCGCCCACGTTGCACCCGCCCCGGCCACGCCTGTCTCTCTCCCCCCTCTCTTTTGCTGTCTCTCTCCCCCTCTCTTTTGTGCTCTCTCCCCCCTCTCTTTTGCCGTCTCTCCACCCACTCTCTTTTGCTGTCTCTCTCCCTCATCTCTTTTGCTGTCTCTCTCCCCCCTCTCTTTTGCTGTCTCTCTCCCCCCCTTTTTTGCTGTCTCTCTCCCCCTCTCTCTTTTGCTGTCTCTCCCTCTCTCTTTTGCTGTCTCTCTCTCCCTCTCTCTTTTGCTGTCTCTCTCTCCCTCTCTCTCTCCCCCCTCTTCTGCTCTCTCTATCCCCCTCTTTAGATCTCTCTGTCTCACTCTCCTGGCAGCCGGCCCCGGCATCTGGCCCCGCCCACGTCATGCCCAGCCCCGCCTATGGTGCACCCGCCCGGCCACGCCCACGTCACACATTTCCGGCCACGCCCACTCCGCACCCACACGGCCACGCCCACTCCACCACACAACGCCAGGTTAGTTGGAAGGCCAGGTGTGTTTGTCCTCATGCGCAGTCTCTACTGCACATGACAGCTTTGGACAAACACACTTGGCCTTTTATTATATAGGATATTTAATTTAATTTGTAGTTTTATGTAATTTTAGTATAAAAGTTAGGTTAGATTAATTTTTATTTTAATATAGTTTAATGTAATTTTAGTTTAAAAGATAGGTTGGATTAATCATTAATTTAATATAGTTTAATGTATTTTTAGTATAATAGTTAGGGTAGATTAATTTTTATTTTAATATAGTTTAATGTAATTTTATTATAATAGTTAGGGTAGGTTAATTAATAGTTTAATATAGTTTAATTTAATTTTATTATAATAGTTAGAATAGGTTAATTATTAGTTTAATATAGTTTAATTTAAATCTAAAGGTAAGTTTAAATTTATTATAAGATAGGGATGAGTTAATATTTAATTTAAAGTTAGCGGGTTGTTAGGTTTAGGGGTTAATAGTTTAATTTAGTTTATGGCGATGTGGGGGGCTGGCGGTTTAGGGGTTAATAGGTTTAGTAAGTGGTAGTGATGTGGGAGGCCAGGGGTTTAGGGGTTAATACATTTATTTAGTTGCGGTGGGCTCCGGGATCGGCGGGATAGGGGTTAATAACTTTATGTAGGTGACGGCGGTGTTGGGGCGGTAGATTTGGGGTTAATAAGTATAATGTAGGTGGTGGAGGTGTCGGGGTGGCAGATTTGGGGTTAATAAGTATAATGTAGGTGGCGGCGGTGATGTTGGGGCGGCAGATTAGTGGTGTTTAGACTCGGGGTACATGTAAGGGTGTTAGGTGTAAACATAACTTTTATTCTCCCATAAGAATCAATGGGATATCGGGCATCAGCGAACATAAGATTTCAGACTCCCATTGATTCCTATGGCATCCAAGCAGGTACGCTGGGCCAGAATAGTGGCGAGCGTACCTGTTAGATATTTGTTAACTAGCAAAAGTAGTCAGATAGTGCCGAATTTGTATTCGGAACATCTGTAATGACGTAAGCATCGATCTGTGTCGGACTGAGACCGGCGGATCGTATGTTACGTCACAGATTTCTACTTTTGCCTGTCTGTAGGCTTTGATAACTAAGGGGAATCAAGCTCTCCACAATTACGCTGCGGAATTCCAGCATATTTGCGGTTGATGGCTTGATAAGTAGGCCTCATTGTCTGATTAAAAACACAGATAAGTCTCTTCTTTCAGAAGATTTTCAGTATTTATTTGTATTATTCTTCACATAGGGGAATATGTTAGTATTTTTAAATAGATATTCCTATATATGTATAAATGTAGCCACCAATCAGCAGGTGCTACCCAGGTAATAAACCAAAAATGGGCCGGTTTGTAAGCTTACATTCCTGATTTTTCAAACAAAGATAGCAAGAGAATGAAGAAAAATGGCTAATTAAAAAAAAACGTGGGTTATGTGTCCCTTTAAATGGGAAAACCCTGCAAAAAGCTTTGAACGGCATGTCTTATTTCTCTTCTGGTTTGAAGTGAACCTAATATCTAGTTAACAGCAACCATAATGCACAAAACTTTTCAGAACAGTAATGTCAAGGGAAACAAAGAATGTAACGTCTTTACCCCTCAAAAAATAATTATCGCGCTTGTAAACAAAACATTTAAGCTTGATGTCTTGCAAGTGAAATAATATTATTATGTTTGCTAGAGAATAGAAAAACGGCTAAGCTGGTAGGATAGCCTGTCAAAAACACTGCACATTCTTTTGTTTTATTTGATGAAACTCTTTATTTTCTAAGGTTACATTTGCATAAAATTCCAGCTGAAACATTTTTTTCTATTGCTAATTGCATTTTTAGCATATGTATTTGTAAATATATATATTCATTAACTAATGTCAACCCCATGGGGTATTATCCAATGACATTTCTATATCTAATTTCAAGACTAGCACAATTAAAAAAACAGAGCGAAAATTACCAAACTGTTTAGATTTACATCTAGAAAACTTTAACTTACTAGTTTACATAAAACCTTTTTTACCTGTTAAATGGACAACTATAAAGTAAAAAATTAAAGGGACAGTCTAGTTAAAAATAAACTTTCATGATTCAGATAGGGCATGTCATTTTAAACAACGTTGCAATTTACTTTTATCACAAATTTTGCCTTGTTCTCTTGTTATTCGTAGTTGAAAGTTAAACCAAGGTAGACTCATATGCTAATTTCTTAGACCTTGAAGGTCACTTCTTATCTGAATGCATTTTCGATAAGTAGAGGGCATTAGTTTATGTGTGCCATATAGATAACATAGATAACATTGTGCTCACACCCGTTAAGTAACATAGGAGTCAGCACTGATTGGCTAAAATGAAAGTCTGTGCAAAGGACTGAAATAAGGGGGCAGTCTGCAAAGGCTTAGATATAAGATAATTACAGAGATAAAAAGTGTATTAATATAACTGTGTTGGTTATGCAAAACTAGGGAATGGCTAATAAAGGGATTATCTATCTTTTTAAACAATACACATTTTGGTGTAGACTGTCCCTTTAAACGGACAGTGTACTGTAAAATTTTCTGAGCTTTAATTTGTCTCCAATTATTCATTTTACCTGCTGGAGTGTATTACATTGTTTACAAATATATACTTTACCTTTATTTTGGCATTTGACATAGCTGATTTTCTGGTGGTAGCCCTACCTATTATGATCATTTCAATACTTAAGTATTGGCCATAGACAAGCTGTGTAGTGCTCTTGCTAATGTTCAACATGCTTGCAGAACGGCTGCCATATAGTGGTGCAGACACGTGCACGCTCCTGAGCTTCCCTTCCTACCTTTCTAAAAAATACCAAAAAAAGAAAATTTAATAATAGAAGTAAATTGAAAGTGTATGCTCTATCTGAATTGTAAAAAAAATGGTTTTATATCCCTTTAACTATATGAGTGGTATTGACAATCAGAACCTGTACCATTCACTACACTGACTAATATAAGTGTGCACTCCCTGAGTCCCTGCTGATCCTGCCATGATAGTGTTGTCCTCCCATGCAGGTTAGGCTTCACTACTCAACAATGCAAATCTACACATGCGCAACCCATTTCCAAACTATCACGGTAAGATCAGCAGACTCAGGAATGTGCACTCAATTTAGCCGATGGTGACAGCAAAATGAAAAAATATTAATTAAGGTAAATGTTTGGACTGTGCATTTTGCCAGATTTTATCTCTGAGTAAAAAATAAACATGTAAATATGCAAACTTGGGTGAGTATATTTAAGAGCACTTAGCACAAACAAATATTTACAGGCGTACCTCGGATATATTGTGAGTTTGGTTCCAGACCACCACAATAAAGCAAATATAGCAATAAAGTGAGTCACCCTTATTTTTTTCTTTCCCAGTGCATAAAAAAAATATATTTACACTATACTGTAGTCCATTAAGTGTGCAGTAGCATTGTGTCTAAATACCTTAATAGAAAAATACTTTATTCCTAAAAAAATGCTAACCATCATCTGAGCCTTGAGGGAGTCATATTCATTTTTGCTGGTGGAGTATATATATAGGTGTGTATATATTTATGTGTTTATATATGTATTTATGTTGGAATAATAGCACACAGACTTGCTCGACACAGGGTTGCTACAAACTTTTTTACAAAGAGCAATATCTGTGAAGCGCAATAAAGCGAAGAACAATAAAACGAGGTATGCCTGTACTTCCCTTTAAGATTATAGGACCACACATACCGAAATAAAACCTAACTACAGACCTACCCATCCACAAATGAATAGCTGATCCTACATGACCTCTCACACTATAAAAATCCCCTCCTAATTTAAACCTTGGCATCATAATAAACTGACCTTAAACCTAATTCCATATTCAAGTGATTGACCTTATTGCTAATTAAGGGCTATATTATGGGGCCTATTTAGCAAGTTCCGTATCAAGACCGCTGCTCCATAACCTGTCTGCCTGCTCTGAGGCGGCGGACAGACATCGCCAGAAATCAACTCAATCCAATACGATCGGGTTGATTGACACCCCCTGCTAGCGGCCGATTGGCCACGAATCTGCAGGGGGCTGCATTGCACCAGCAGTTCACCAGAACTGCTGGTGCAATGATAAATGCTGAGAGTGTATGCTGTCGGCATTTATCGATGTGCGGCGGACATGATCCGCTATATCGGATCATGTCTGCGCGCACCTTCTTAAATAGGCTCCTATGATCACAAATTACCAATCGAGTGCTAACTTTGCTAGGCTTTTTGCACACATATTACAAGTATTGCAAGTAAACCCGATGCGCACAAAAAAAAAAATTGCAACCATATTAAATTCTTCTCCCATAGAAGTCGATGGAGCCCAAAAACGTAAAAAAAACACAAGACTCGCTCGCTAACCTGACCGCATATATTGAAGAGCGCTAAACCCGACATCAAATATTAATATTTCACATTCCAAACATAGCAGAATATGTTCTATTTATTTTTAAACAGTACTCATTATCTGTGCGCTTAAAAACCCACATCAAGCCTAACTTAAAGGATCACTAAATGCAGGATTACACAATTAACAAGTGCATCATAAAAAGACAATGAGGCCCATTTATCAAGCTCCAAATGGAGCTTGTGGGCCCGTGTTTCTGGCGAGTCTTCAGACTCGTCAGAAACAGCAGTTATGAAGCTGCGGTCTAAAAACCGCTGCTCCATAACCCTGTCCGCCTGCTCTGATGAGGCGGACAGGAATCGCTGCAATTCAACCCGATCGAGTACGATCGGGTTGATTGACACCTCCCTGCTGGCGGCCAATTGGCAACGAGTTAGCAGGGGGTGGCGTTGCACTAGCAGCTCTTGTGAGCTGCTGGTGCAATGCTGAATAAGGAGAGTGTATTGCTCTCCGCATTCAGCGAGGTCTTGCGGACCTGATCCGCACTGTCGGATCAGGTCCGCAAGACCTTTGATAAATAGGCCCCATTGTAGTAACACCTAGTCTGAATTTTAAATAAGCAGTAGATTTTTTTTCTTCAAACTTATTTTTTCTCCCAATATCTGGCCCCTGTATCATGTGACAGACATCAGCCAATCACAGACTAGTATGATTGTACACATGCTCAGTAGGATCTTGTTCCCCAGAAAGTATGAATATAAAAAGACTGTGCAAAATTTGATAATGGAAGTAAATTGGAAAGTGTCTTAAAATAACCGTTATGATTCAGAAATCATAAATGTTTATTTTGACTTGAGGGTCCCTTTAAAAATTCCACCCCTTCACGAGTGGATATTATATACCTTTAAAAAGTTGGCACTTTACAGCAAGAAGTGTATGGGGAAGCAACAACTTATAATAATATCTCATTACCGTATTACTGTTTCATAAATTATATAGAGGACAGGAAAATAGAAGACACTAGAAAAGATTTATTTAAAGGGCCATAATACCCAAATGTTTAAACACTTGAAAGTGATGCAGCACAGCTGTAAAAAGCTGACTAGAAAATATCACCTGAACATCTCTATGTAAAAAAGAAAGATATTTTACCTCAAAAGTTCCTCAGTAGCCACCTCCCATTGTAAAGGATTTTTAAGCAGCATTTTAGTGTGTCTGTCCTAGGACAGCTGAAAGGATGAGCATCGTGCACTCTCATATTATTTCACCAATCAGGTAAAGGAAGCTTACTATGAAATCCCATGAGAGTTAAGTCAAATCTCATGAGATCACAGTAAGAGTTCATGACCTCAGCACTGCTGATGCTGATTGGCTGCTGTTCATTTCTTCATTTTTTATTTATTTTACCTGCAGCTGGGAGCAGCTGAGTATAACTTTTTACGCAGAACTTACTCTGCTGAGCTGAGGAGATTGTGAGGTAAAATATCTTCCTTTTTTATATAGAGATGCTCAGGTAATATTTTCATGTCAGCTTTTTACAGTTATACTGCATCAGTTTCAAGTGATTTAGCATATGAGTATTATGTCCCTTTAAAGAAAATTAAAATGTATTGCTTCATGAAAGTATTGGCTAAAGCTGCCTATAGAACCTTCTAGGAAGCTAAAATTGGTTAAATTAAATTACCAAGTTGATAAAACATCAAAAACAGTTGTTAAAAACATTAGGGATGTCTCCCTGCACCACCTTTTAAATGATAGTAGTCATTAAAAACAGTCCAGATCACCTGTATATAGAAAAAAGAATCATTCGTGTCAATCAATATAAGGTAAATACCTCATTAAAGTGAATGTAAATTTTGATGCTAACGTGCCCAGTTTTTAAAACTTCGATTAAAAACAGGGGCACTCTAATTCATCAAAATTTTCATTTCACTACCTTTTAATCTTAACAGCAGCTCCAGCTTCATCCACCCATTTCAAAGCCTCTTCCTGGGTCTAAAATGAGGGATCCGGCTTCCTCCAATCACAGCAGTGAATCAGACACTGAATCCCCTGGGGGGGGGGAGGGGGAAACCTGTGATTGGAGGATGACCTGTCAATCATTTCTGACATCAGAAATGGCTTGTGAGACCAGAGGAAGCTGGAACTGCTGTGAAGTTTAAAATGTAAGTTTTTTTTGTCATATCAGGAGTGAAATGTAAATTTTGATGAATTAAAGTGCCCCTGTTTTTAATCAAAGTTTTAAAAACCAGGCACTTTAGCATCAAAATTTACATTCACTTTAATATAAAGGTTTGTGGGGATCTTACACTCGGTGGTTAGAATATTTTGCTCTCCGGTTTGCCTCTAATCAACCTTTAGCGTTGCTGGGGTCTTAGTGGTTATCTGTCTACTAAGCAGTGCACACATTTACCCAGATCAAATGCTGACTCTTGGTGTTTCACCTCCAACGTGTGTAGTTCCACCTGGTGGGTCACGTGGTTTGACCAGTCATGTGATAGCGTCGGCTTGTCTCGTTCTAGACATTTTTGTAACTTGAACGATCTGTTATTATGTTGCAAAACACAGTTAACTTCGGTAGCTTTCTCCTAATGGCAATTAGCTCCTTTAAAGTAAGATTGCTTCTCCTTGCAGCTGCGATTCTATAGTGAAGTACCGCATTGGCAATAGATTTGAATTGTTCATATAAGACACACAAGTGGACTGAAATTTAATGCTCCTTTTCGCACGATAACTCTGCAAGAAGTAAGCTTTTTGCACGTGTTGGGTATCGCTCGAATTACAAGTTGAAAGTGTGATGAGAGTGGGAAGTGACGTCACCGGATGGGGCGGGGCTTAGGCCCATTTTTCAGGTGTATAGCGACCAGGAGGGTCAAGAAGTGTCCTTTCTAGGGTCTTTTGTTGAACGGCCAGGTTCAGAACATGATTGGAGAGTTACTCTTACTGTAATGGGAGCCTTTAAGATTGACAAAGGAGCAGATATCACTGTAATGTCTCTTGCAGCATTCATAAAACTGCCTCGACAGTCCCAGCTGGCGAAAGTCCCAACAAAAGTCCATAGTCCTGGTGGCCACATTGATTGTGTGGGGAAATTTCTTGCCAGCTGTGAGTATAAGCAAAGGAAATTCACCATGTGGGTGCATGTGATTAGATGTCAGCCTGTGGTTTGGGCCTAGTAGCCAGAGTGAATGAGATCTCAGAAGATATGTTTGGTGAATTGGGCCTACTGAATTGCAACCCAGTCCGTATATCACTTAAAGGTGACGCAGTCCCATACAGCATTACCACTCCCCATAGAATTCCGTTCCCGCTCATGCCTCAAGTGGAGAAGGAGCTTCTGCATATGAAGAATATGGGGGCTATTGAAGAGGTTGTTGAAGCAACTGACTGGTGTACCACCATTGTGCCTGTTGCATCTGCGTAAACTTGAAAAGGCTGAATGAGGCGGTGAAGAGAAAAAGATATGTGCTGCTGACACTTGAAGACTTAGCTCCGAAATTGGCTGGGGCGAAGTTCTTCTCTACATTGGATGTTTCTAGTGGCTTCTGGCAGATACCTCTAGATCCAAAGTGCTGCAAACTGACTACCTTCATTACACCAGTAGGTCGGTTTTGCTTCTGCCGACTGCCCTTTGGGATATCCTCTGCTCCTGAAATCTTTCAAAGAGAAATGAGTTGTCTCCTAAGAGGCCACGTGGGCACGGCAGTCGTCATGGACGACATCTTAGTGTATGGGTCTACATTGGAGGAACATATCAGTGATTGAGCTGTGTACTGCAGACTATCAGAGAGTCTGGCTGAAGCTAAATAAAGAGAAATTCCATTTTAGGAAAGCTGAGTTATGTTACTTTGGGCATATCATCAATGGGGATGGCATCAAGCCAGACCCCGAGAAAATTTGTGCTATTGAACAGATGAAAAGTCCTTCTGCAGTACAAATATTGGGCCTTGTAAATTATGTGGGCAGGTTCCTTCCAGATTTATCCACAATACAACACCCTATCACAGAGTTGCTAAAGAAAGATGTTGCCTGGGTCTGGGGACTTTCACAGAAAGAATCCTTTATGCAGGTCAAGTCCCTGCTGGGGTCTGCCCCAGTGTTTGGGTTCTATGACCCTTTCAAAAAGACTGTGGTTAGTGCAGATGCGAGCAGTTATGGGTTAGGGGACGCCCTCCTGCAGTTGAATGAGAACAAACTACAGCCCATCGCCTACTGTTCCCGTACACTGACGGCTGCTGAGTCAAAATATGCCCAAATTGAGAAAGAGTGCCTGGCTGCAGTTTGGGCCTGTGAGTGCTTTCAGCGTTACCTAGTGGGTATAGAGAAGTCTGGAGACTTACCATAAACCGCTAGTCCCTCTAATCAACTCCTATGATATTGACAGAACACCACTAAGATGCCAGAGACTTCTAATGAGGCTGCTCAGGTTCAACGTTCAGGCAGTGCATGTGCCGGGGAAACAACTGATTGTGGCAGATACACTATCCAGGCTCCCGCTGGCTTCTGCTGAAGAGTCTTCAACGGAATCAGATGTGAAAGTTTATGTAGATTCAGTTCTGGCCTCCAAATTCATTTCATCAGGGAAGCTAGAACAAATAAAGAAAGAGAAATATTTAGATACAGACCTTCAAGAAGTTATAAAGTACATAAAAGAAGGTTAGCCCGAGAGTCGGGCAGCCTGGATGTCTTTAAGTTCTTACCAGTCAGAAAGGTCGCAGCTCATGGAGCTGGATGGGTTGGTGCTGTTCCAGGACAGCATTGTTATTCCTGTTAGCATGCAGCAGGAGATGTTAAACAGGATTCACGATAGCCACTTAGGCATTAAAAAATGCAGAGAAAGGGCAGCTATGGCAGTATGGCGGCCTGGGATCAGTTCCGACATTGCAAGCCATGTGTCTAAATGTGCCTTTTGCCGGGAATGCTGGTCTACTCAGAGAAGGGAGCCCTTGATTTCTACTCCACTGCCTGTAGGCCCGTGGCAGAAAATAGCTGCTGATTTTTGCGAACTGCACAGGACAAAGTTCCTAGTCGTGATCGACTACTATTCCAGGTATTTGGAAATTGCATCTTTGAATGAAATCACAAGTCAAGACGTTATCACTCGTCTCAAGAGCTTGTTCGCCCGGTGGGGCATACCAATGGAATTGGTGAGTGATAACGGAATGCAGTTCGCTTCCACAGAGTTCAGTTCTTTCAGCAGAGAATATGATTTTGTACATTGCACGTCTAGTCCACATTACACGCAGGCCAACGTAATGGCTGAAAGGGCAGTTCAAACAACAAAGTTCATTTTGAAGCAATCTGAGCCGTACCTGGCCCTCTTGTCCTATAGGGCGACTCCCATTCAAGCCACAGGGTTTAGTCCGGTACAGCTGATGCTAGGACACTAGATTCGCACCACCTTACCGTCTGTGGGTGTCTTCCAGCCAACTAGCTCTATTCCTCGGGACGAAGTCCTTAGAAGGGATGAAGAGGCAAAAAGGGGCTATTGATTCTTCTACGACAGAAGACATTCTGTGAGTACCACCACCGGTTGGATCCCCTTTTTTAAGAGGGGTGCCTTCCCATCAGCAAGATCACAGCGGGGTATGTCTTTGCCTCCAGCAGACTCTCAATCACCTTCTTCTGTATCAGAGGACAGTTCATGTAGAGTTACATCAAGTGCAAGAGTGGTGAAACTTCCGGCCCAATATCGGGATTAACATTAGAGCAGTGACCGGAAGTATGGGCAGAATATTCCCATGGTCACTGTGAACTAGGGTAGTCTACCCCGATGTTCAAGTCAGGATGTAATTCATGTTGTTTATACAGATACTCTCTTTAACTTGTTATTTGTTATATACTGTTCAAAACTGTTGTTGTATGCTTTTTGTATACTTTGTTATTTGCTGTATTCAAATGGAAAAAAAATGTATGCCTTGTCCTTTGAAAAGGGGGAAGATGTGATGAGAGTGGGAAGTGACTCACCGGATGGGGGCGGGGCTTAGGTCCGTTTGTCTGTGTCGCAGTTACTAAGTGAGATCAATGCAACCAGAAGTATATTTCTATGCTCTGCAATAAAATAGTATTGTACCGTCTTTGCTGTGTCCTGCATCTCATGACAGAAAGTAAACTTTTTTTGCACGAGCATTAACCTGATGTGTGCAAAAAGCGGAACTTGTCAAAAAGCTGGAATGGAATAAAAAAAGTGGGAAAATATTAATATCTCACATTCCAATATTCTTCATGTAGCAGAATATGTTCTATTTATTCATAAATTCATATTTATATATATATATATATAATACCTATATATGAACTTTGACATGTGCATAATATAAAAAAGTGGTTATTTTGTTATACAGTTTAATGGAACCCCAACCTTAAAAGAAAGAAAGAAAGAAAGATAAAAAAACTTGCAGCATTTATTTATTTGACAGATAAGAGCATATTACCACAATCACAAATAATATGAATTGCTGTCTTGAGGAGTTGTTTATATGCAAATTCTAACCATTATGACTTGATTCGGTGAGTCATTTTTTTACTTCCTTTTATAGGTGCTCTCAAAAGACCCTTATTATTATTTTCTCTGCTCCATCCTTATAAATTGTAATACATTTAACTTGCTGGCATTGTGTGTTGTACTAATATATATAGTTTAATGACCTCTTTCATCATTACAATCTCATTTTATTTTGTCTTCCATGCTGATCAGATTTTCTTTAAAAATAAAATAAAGTAAAATGTTTTATTTAATAACAATGTGCCAAGTCTGTCGTAAAGGAGCATTTTCTGTGATTTTTCTTGTAGTGTACTGTACATCTTTATTAACTACCCTATTTGAATATACCACAAAATTGCAGCACATATAATTCATCTTGTCATTCTATGGAGTTAGGAATTATATGACTGTTAGATTAAGCTTTGAGTAGTTTCTATGCAACCTTGTGTTATCCATTTTCTGCTTTAATGGATTCTAAAGCAAGAGTTCTTTTAAGAAAATTAGCTTCTATATTTACATTTTCATCTTCAATTTTTGAAATTGTGTTTAAGTTGTCAATTTTCTTTAACTTGCTGCAAGTCTAAATCTTGGGGTTAAAAATACTCGGAATTAAATAATAAATAAATAAAAGCTTTTTAATCAGTAAAAAATGGAAAAAAAATGGAATGAACATTTTACTTGGTAGTAATTGATATACTATGTATATATTTTAATCTCTTCTGTGCTGAAGGACAAATGCATAATTAGTTTTGCTGTAAAAGTTGAATGAAGACTACAGGATTATGGCTAATTTTATTAACCTGTTAAAAATATATTTGGACTTTGGCATTTCACTTATTGAGTGAACAAGGCTGCCAGTTTGTAATTTACTGCACAAGAGTCACTTACAGTTTCCTGGCTGCAAAATCTTCCCTTAGAGCAACATACAATTATTTTGTAGTAGTTTTGATGACTGTCACAGCTAGAAGCGACTGAATAATACTATAATATTATGAGCATCAAAATAACATAATGTTGTGTTTAAAATGTTATTTCCATTTTGGCACTGATCAAAATAGTATTTAGGATTAGAGTTAATTATTTCCTAATCCCCAACCAATGACATTCTGTGTGCTACTAAATTAACAGCAATATCCTTAAAGGGGCATACAACTCACATTTTTTCTTTCATGATTCATATAGAACATACAATTTTAAACAACTTTCCAATTTACTTCTGTTATCAAATTGTATTTGCTTTCTTGTTATCCTTTGTTGAAAACCAGAAAGGTAACTTCAGGAGTGTGCTTGAGTCTGCAGGACAATACAGCAGCAGATTTGCAACAATGCTATATATTAGCAAGAGCAATAGATGGCAGCACTAGTATTTGTTGTTATGTAGTGATCCAGACATGCGCACGCTACCCATCTAGATATGTACTCAACAAAGAATAACAATAGAACAACGCAAATTTGTTAAAATAAGTAAATTGGTAACTTTTCTTTAAATTGTAAGCTCTGCCTGAATCATGAAAGAAAGATTTTAAGTTTCATTTCCCTTCAATGTAACATTATTTTAACTGTTCCATGTTCAGTGGTGCCATTTTAAAAGCATCATTTAGATATTATATTTTTATATAAGCTCCTAAAAAAAGATAAACAGAGGCGCCTTATGGTGCAGGACCACCACTCACAGGTAAGTACTAAAAGTGAATTTACTCACGTTTAAGATGAGTGCACACGGTGTGCAACAGGCAAGCAGCCCGGTAGGCTCACCTCCCATAAACCGCCAATGCTACTCTATGGCAAGAGGGCAGGGCTTCACCGCCGCTTCACAGAAAGGGGACGGACCAGTGGACGACACTGCCAGTAAGAATCCTCACAGTATTCACCACAGTAGGTCAACACAATTTAATGGGAGAAAAGTTTACTGTACAATCTCCCTTTAAAAAGCCTCACTAGAAATTATATTATTACTTATATTAAACTCATGCTCAATTAATGTGTTTTCATTAAATAAAACCAGGAATATCCGTCCCCGTCTATATCTATAACAAATTTTATAAAACAAAATGTTATTATTCGTTTTTATTACTTATAGTAAAAGTAAAAGACACATAAGAAACAATGCCCATGGTAGTGTGTATATATACATAGAATACAGTAAAGTATACATGTATATTATTTGTTCTACAAGTATTTTCCTGTCTATGGGAACCTGCCATAATATGCCATGAAGTCATTGGTTCTTGTACAAGACTTTATTCCTTTTACATAGTTTTGTCTTAAAATTCTGATATGGCAATATTGAAAAAATATTTTTTTTTAACAAATTACAGTCACATTTGTGTATTCAATTAAAAGTTATACGCAACTGAAAATCAGTGTTTAACACAAAATGTGAACCTAAACTAAGATTGCCCTATCATGCAGCCATTACAATATCATTATGCACTTCGTGTAATTAAGTCTAACTCTTCACCCAACATCTCTTAATTACTACCTGTTTGCTCTTAAGCCAAAGACATCGCTTCCTCCCCAGTGTGGCTCAAAACTGTGGTGATTGAAATTCAAATGTAAGTTCAACAATTTGTTCCTGTATCACTCACCGCTCACTTGGGCTACCTTCGGCTTATTTGAGTATCTCTAGATGATATGAAGCTTACGGCCCTTCTGTCGCATCAACTGTATTCCAAACGGACGTCTCATTCTGCGATCCGGGACCCTGCTATGCCGGTCAGCTCTCGTCCCCCACTCGATAGTTGCCGTGAGCCTAAATGGGATGACGTAAGACACTGGAATTTCCACCAGCTGCTCTCCGATGCCAATCAGCTGCAAATGCCAGAACTGTGTTCTCCGCTTACAAGTGGAGAATCGCCACACACCATCAAAATCCAATGCCGAGACTCCAGCTGGGTAAGTATACATTAGAGAAACTGAACAGAAGAAAACCCAGTGAGTCTCAAGGTGTAAATTAAACGGCTTTATTCATGGAAAACAAACATGTAATATGCTAAAATAGCAATGGAACTACAGCGCAGACTGTCTTACACATTTCGGCATTAGAACGCCTTACTCATAGACATACAAAGACTGCTGGTAAGAGGAAGTATATACTGTCATCTATCTATACAATTAAAAACATCTGTGTCCCATGTAATACATTAAATGTCATGGATTCAATAAGAAACAGAAAACCACTCATTCGAAAAATTAAACTACTAAATCACAAAATACAACCTCATTGTAAATCATTACATAAATACTTGAACACCTAAATGAACGCATAGACTATACGTGCTCTGACATCAGATGCTTTAAGTGTATACACGCCTGTTCCAAGTGATAAACAGTAGCTCACTATTATGGTGATTATAGTAGAGTCAGTACTGATATAGAATATAGTTGTTTGTACCATCGTATTAAATCTCACTTTAATGTAACTAGCACTCTATGCTATTTATGTAGGCTAATAGATGGCCTTCCATCTCCTAAAATGGCTATGAAGTAATACAACATTATATGTTTACAATGATTTTCAATGTAGTTAGAGGCTATAGTTGGCTAAACAATGCCCATAATTACATTAGGTGGCCTAAACTTCACTATATTAATTGAGAAAAGCAAACAATATATAGAAAAAATATTAGGTATTTATACAAAACAAGACCCCTAACGTGTGGGAGTGCTACGTCATTCATGAATGATTGTGACACAACTTAATTCTGTCTTCAAAAATTAATGAAATCACCTGTTATATTAAAACCTAGGGGTTTTCTAGTCTTCAGTTTGAAGACCCAAAAGGTCTCCCTGTAAAGAAGTCTCTTGGATCTATCCCCTTTTCTAGGGGGGGGGGCTCGGACCCACTCGATTACCTGCCAGACAAAACTGGTAGTGTCTTTGTTGTGCTTGTTTAAGATGCTCTCTGATTCGTGAGTGTGAACTGTTTGTTACAAAGCGAGCATTCTACTAAATATACAACATAAGTGGTGCAGCAATTTGTACAGGTCAGAATATCATACACCCTATGTGTGACTTTGGACTGAAATTTTTTCCTTGGCTTAGTGTGGTTGCAAGCTATGCATTTACTGAAACTGCATCTATAGTGTCCCTTTACACTCAACCAACTACTGGTATTAGATTTGTGTGCTTTGAGTACACTTGGAGAGAGTATATTCCCCAAGCTGCTGCCACGTCTTGCTACATAATTGCAGCCTTTAGAGACAAAATCTTTTAGACTATCTTCAGCTGTAAGGATAAATAAATGTTTCCCTACTATATTGCAGATCTCTCTGAACTGGGGACTGTAAGTAGTAACAAAGATGTTTTTTTATCATCAAATTTTTGTCTTCTATCACGGGCATTTTTCTGATCAATAAGATCTTTCCTATTCATTCTGGTCACTACCAAGAAGGCCCTGATGATCACCTTTTTAGAATGCCCCCTCTCAATAAGTTGTTGTTTCAAAACTTCACTCTCTTTAAAGAAGTCAGAATTAAGCGTGCAATTTCTTTTGATTCGGACAAATTGGCCCTTAGCAACTCTGAATCATTTGTGTCTCGGATGACTACTCTGGGCATACATTAATGCATTAGTATTAATTGGTTTCCTGTACAGTGAGGTGCTAATAGATTCGAAAACCATGTTACCTGTCAGTAAAACATCTAAATAGGGTATGCTCTCTTTATGAAAGCTATGTGTAAAGTGTAGGTTAACCGTGTAACCACTTAAAAAAATCTTGTCTGCCTTCTGTTGATATGAGCCCCCTGCTGTATTCAATTTCTTACTGGTATTCCTAGTAACCATTGATTCTGTTTGTCTCTGGTTACTAACCAAATTTGTTTGTGTGGGCTGTCTATGAGGAACCTGCCTATTCTTAAATGTAGACCTAAATCTGCTAGTCTTATAGAAATAACCACCCTGATTCTGCCAAGTATACAATTTGTTATTTAGAAAGTCAGCATTGTCTCTGTTAAATTTTCTGAGTTTAAAATGATCAAGCTCTGTTCTAAATCTTTTCATAGTCTCCTGTAACAAAGTATCCAGCTCATTATACTTGGGATGTTCAATATATTCATTCAATTGCATCTGTATAGTGGCTAATTCCTCCCCTATTTTCCCAAACTGTGTGTCATTAAATTTGATAATCAGATTCATAAGCTTCTTGGAGCATTCACTTAACACATTATTGCACTCTAAAATGAATGCGTTATCATCCACCTGAAAAGTGGGGTATTTGTTTAGCCTTAAGCCCCGAGGTATAAGATCAATCAGTATATCTTTTTCTAGGGCCCGCTTGTCCCACCAGGTTTTATATTCTTTAAGAAGTATTTTCTCCATCATAAGAAAAACATTGCTGATGGTCAGGGTTTCCCGTTGTTTGACAAACGTGTCCTCTAGAGTCAGTCTCTCAAAGTCCATGTCATTTAATGTTTGTTGCGTATTATCCATGTTAGTTAAAGCTACAGACCGTTTGCATTAATGTTAAGTTGGTCTGTTGAATGTCTGTAAATATGGTGTTAGATCAGTCAAGCCCACGGGAGGGTCTTCATATATCACTCAGACCAAACACATCGCTCCCTCCCTTGTGACTCAAAACTGTGGTGATTGAAATTCAAATGTAAGTTCATCAATTTGTTCCTGTATCACTTTCCCCTCACTTGGGCTACTTTCAGCTTATTTGAGTTCCTCTAGACGATATGAAGCTTACGACCCTTCTGTCGCACCAAATGTGCTAATTGAATCCATGACATATTGGGGCCAATTTATCAAAGGTCTTGCGGACCTGATCCGACAGTGCGGATCAGGTCCGCAAGACCTTGCTGAATGCGGAGAGCAATACGCTCTCCGCATTTAACATTGCACCAGCAGCTCACAAGAGCTGCTGGTGCAATGCCGCCCCCTGCTGACTCGCTGCCAATCGGCCGCCAGCAGGGAGGTGTCAATCAACCCAATCGTACTCGATCGGGTTGATTTACTCGCCAGAAACACGGGCCCACAAGCTCCGTTTGGAGCTTGATAAATGGGCCCCTTAATGTATTACATGGGACACAGATGTTTTTAATTGTATTGATTGATGACAGTATATACTTCCGCTTACCAGCAGTCTTTGTATGTCTATGAGTAAGGCGTTCTACCGCTGAAACACATAAGACAGTCTGCGCTGTAGTTCCATTGCTATTTTAGCATATTAAATGTTTGTTTTCCATGAATAAAGCCGTGTAATTTATGCCTTGAGACTCGCTGGGTTTTCTTCTGTTCACTACCTGTTTGTGCACAAGTCTTTGCCTGTGCTGAATCAATTCTAAGGAACCTCCTTTTCAAATTCCTAGACAGTCAAAACGTATTCAAATGTTCTCTGAAAATTCCATTAACGAACAGCAGCATCAATAGCTTGTTCTATGGCCCGGTTACCACCTGGAAGTAGCTTCTTTCTGCCCAATTGTGCTTTTCACAGAGGAAAACGTTCCTGTAGTATATCAGTCTTATCCCACTAACATGGTCAGTCCAGCCCCGAAATACCAAGCAATTCTCCTCTGAACAAGGAAAAGGCAACCCCAGACGATCGTTTCAGCCAAAATGTACGTCTGGGGTTTTGCTGTTTCTCTCGTTCAGAGGGGGATTGCCTGGTATTTCAGGGCTGGACTGTACTGTGAAGTCAGGATCAGACTGATATGCTTCAGGAAAGTTCTTCTCTGTGAAAGGCACATGTTGAGCAAAACGAGGCTGCCTCTTGGGTGGTAACTAGCCAAAGAGCAAGCTATTATGCTATTGTTCGTTCTCAGGTTGAGCGCTTTTCTCTTTTTATTTATACAAATTATGACACTTAGGGAAGTCTCCCTATGTGTGATGCGGGAATCCAGACGTGGACCCGTTGCTCAGTATGCCTAGAGGGATATGACTGCACCTCACTGATGAGGCTCACAATAGGCCGAAACGTACGTCTGGGGTTTTGCTGTTTCTCTTGTTCAGAGAGGGATTACCTGGTATTTCGGGGCTGGACTGATATGCTTCAGGAAAGTTCTTCTCTGTGAAAGGCACATGTTGAGCAAAAAGAGGCTGCTTCTTGGGTGGTAACTAGCCATAGAG
Source organism: Bombina bombina (assembly GCF_027579735.1). Classification (NCBI taxonomy): domain Eukaryota; kingdom Metazoa; phylum Chordata; class Amphibia; order Anura; family Bombinatoridae; genus Bombina; species Bombina bombina. Next base: position 50,856,131 of record NC_069504.1, on the reverse strand, counting down.
CAAGCTATTATGCTATTTTTCATTCTCAGGTTGAGAGCTTCTCTCTTTTTATTTAGACTATTTCACCTGTGTGCAGCTCTCCTTGACCTCTTATAGCCTTCAATGCCATCTCACATATGATCAGATTGTTAATTTACCAATCCTCTCACCTTTTGTCTATATTTTGTCAATTCTCCCCAGAACTCCTGTAGATTAAGGCCCTCTGTGTCAGCTTATTGACTCATGTCATATTATTTAGCATATTTAATGTACTCTTTGTATTATAATTTTCATATTTTTATTGTACAGTTATTCTTAGTAGCAGTGGCACAATGGCCTCGATTTCAACACACTAGTGAGGTTGTGGAGGGGCATCATTGTAAAGATCTTCAAATTTGCTTCTGTGTTGCATTACCTGTATTTTTCCATAGTTTCATTATGTGGCATTACTGCCATTAAAGGACTATTAAAGGACTATTATTTAAGGAACATTATAGTGATAAAATGCTAATTTGTTAATGTGAAGGTCAATTCAGATGAATTAGTACCCAGTTTTTAATAATTGACATTTCACTTGTTTTCTTCAAAAACTTACATATTAATCCTGGCAGCCGCTCAAGAATTTCCTCCACCTGTCGCAAGCCATCTTCGCCGGTCCAAAATGACGAATCCGGCTTCCTGCAATTACAGCATTGCATCAGCCAAAGATTTCCCCCGGAGGGGAAGCCGTGATTGGCGGAAGCCGGATTCGTCATTTCTGACGTCTGCAGAGGCTTCCGACGGCCGGGGGAATCGCTGGGGCGGCTGCCAGGATTAAAAGGTAAGTTTTTGAAGAAAACAAGTGAAATGTCAATTTTGATTAATTAAAGTGCCCTTGTTTTTAATAGGAATATTAAAAACCGGGCACTAATTCATCAAAATTGACTTTCACTTTAAAGCATGTAATTTTATCACTAGCAATGCTGAAAAGATTTGTGTTTAACCCCTGATGAGTGGGCATCCCTTAGACGGTGTGGGTCTCTGTAGTGTGATAATCTGTGTGGGGATAGTAATGAGGGGGTGCCTTGTTGGGGTATCTTGCTAAGGAATGCTATAAGGGGATATTGTGCTGGGGGTGGTGCATTGAGGGGATATCTTGCTAGGGCTGTAGCCTTGAGGAAATATCTTGCTAGGGTGGTGCCTTGAGGGAATATCTTGCTAGGGGTGGGGATTTGACGGAATATCTTGCTAGGGGTGTTGTCTTGAAGGAATATCTTGAGATGGGTGTTGCCTTGAGGGAATATCTTGTTAGGGATGGAGATTTAAGGGAATAACTTGCTAGGGGTGGTGCCTTGAGGGAATATCTTGCTAGGGGTGGGGATTTGAGGAAATATCTTGCTAGGGATGATGCCTTGAAAGAATATCTTTCTAGGGGGATGACTTGAGGCAATATCTTGCTAGAGGTTGGTACCTTGAGGGGATATCTTGCTAGAAGGTGTTGCCTTGAGGGAATATCTTGCTAGAAATTAGTCCCTTGAGGGGATATCTGGCTAGAGGGGGTGCCTTGAGGGAATATTTTGCTAGAAGTTGGTACCTTGAGGGGATATCTTCCTAGAGGGGGTGCCTTGAGGGGATATCTTGCTAGAGGGGATGCCTTGAGGGGATATCTTGCTAGAGGGTGGTACCTTGAGGGGATATCTTACGAGAGGGTGGTGCCTTGAGGGGATATCTTACAGTACATTGTTAAGTTTCTTATAAAGTGTATAAGATTTTGCACTTTAAAAGTTGGTATTACAAGAGCAAGATTATATTTTTTTTTAATAAATTAAACTAAAATTTAAATAAATATTTAAATAAATGTTTAATTATTAACTTTTTAAATTGTATTGTGTTGTTATCTTCATTAGGAGTTTTGATCTTATGTTCTAAATAATATTTTTACAGTGCCAGGTAGGGCACATTCATTACAGGATTATGGTAACCAGAAAAAGTTTTAGAACTACTGCAATAAATGATCTATGCACATATTCACACCCACACCAACATATAAAATGTCATTCTCAATCAGTATTCAGTCAAAAAGTTATACACAAATAAATTGAGTGTAGGAGGGTAAGCCTTTTGAAAACAAATATATAGGAATAATGTCCACAGCACTTTTTGTAACATTTTCTTCCTTTATTAAATCACAGTAACATTTTGGGTATTAACCCTTATTCATGCTTGCAATGTTTACACTGAACCTTCTTTTTAAACCTTCGAATTTGCACCAATAGCGTACATTTTTTCTTTTGAAAACAAATGGTTGTTAATCATATTTGTATACTTTTTCCGAGCTGCAGCCGAAGATCACAACCAAGTTAGCAATACACTTATTACTTTTTTTTACTTGACGTATACCGGAACTGAATTAATAACGTACCAAAATTTTAATAAGCAAATCTTACTGAGCACTAAGAAAAAAGATGTAATCAGAGATTAGTATGAAATTCATGTTTTTAATATCTTTCCAAGCCTCTGTGTTTATATTGTAGAGTTGTCTAGTTTTAAAGTCTCAACCTTTTAAGTTTCTGAATGTTTTGCTGTCGCAAGAGCTCGACGTGTGCCTGACATTTAAAAGTCATAAAAAAACAAAGGTTCATTACTTTGATGTAAAAGAAACCAAAATTTAAAATGGCAGAACACTAAAGTAATATATTTTAGTCTGGTCTCTAAAGGTTTTCATCATTTACGTGTACAATGTTCTATGCATTTTAAAAAGACAATAAATTCCTAAATGTTACATGATGCATCATGTCATAAACAGCCTATGTTAAAACAATGGAATTCACTTAAAATATGTTTGTTAACCCCTTAACGGCAAGACCGCACTATTTTGACTTCCCTCACTCCTGAAATAGTGTGGTCTTGACGCTGGCAGCGAGGCTGTGCTATAAAAAAAAAAACATTACAAGACCAGCGACGTACATGGTATGTTGTGGTTGTTAAGGGGTTAAATAAAAAAAGCTAATGATCAGAAGATTACTTAACTTATATGTTATCATGTGGCATATATTTCCAGTGTTTAAACAGGTTTTACTCCTTATATCTCCACTCAAATTACCTGTTTAGAAATTGATATTATACAGAACAAACATGTTTAATGTATTTAAAGGAACATTAAAGGGGCAGTGTACCCTTATTTTTTTCTCCCCCTTTAATATGTTCCTAATCATCAATTTTACATGGTGGAGCGTATTCAATTGTTTACAAATAGTTAATTTATCTTTATATAGACATATGAAATAGTTGATTTTGCCGATAGTATCCCTACCTATACTGAAACATTCTATACTTAAAGGGACATTAAACACCAAATAAATCATTGATAGAATGATGTATTCATAGCAAAAAGAATTTTTGTAGGGCAACATTGTAATGTTTATAAAACAGTGGGCACCATCATATTATTATTATTATTATTATTATTATTATTATTATCGGTTATTTGTAGAGCGCCAACAGATTCTGCAGCGCTATAAACAAAGGGGAGTACAACAAAACAATTAAAGGGATCAGATGGGTAGAGGGCCCTGCCAAGAGTTGCACTGTTGTAATCCACTCTTAAGAAGGTAATCTACAAACAGCTGGACTCTTAGGCTTACATGCTAAGGGGGTTCAGGGGATAGCAATGGAGGAGTGGAACTGGTATAAAGTAAGGTTAGCATAGGTTGTATGCATCCTTGAACAGTAGAGTCTTTAGGGAGCGCTTGAAGCTTTCAAAACTAGGGGAGAGTCTTGTGGGGCGAGGCAGAGAGTTCCACAAGATGGGAGCCAGTCTGGACAAGTCCTGTAAACGGGAGTGCGATGAGGTAACCAGAGAGGAGGAGAGTAGGAGGTCATGAGCAGAGCGAAGGGGACGGGAGGGAGAGTATCTGGAGACAAGGTCTGAGATATAGGGGGGAGCAGTGCAGTTGAGGGCTTTGTATGTCAGAGTGAGAATTTTGTGTTTGATCCTAGAGGCAAGAGGAAGCCAGTGAAGGGATTGGAGCAGAGAGGAGCAGCAGATGAAGAGTGACGTGTAAGGAAGATGAGTCTCGCAGAGGCATTCATTATGGATTATAAAGGAGCTAGGCGGCAGGTGGGGAGACCAGAGAGGACAGAGTTGCAGTAATCAAGGCGGGAAAGAATGAGAGAGTGTATTAAAATCTTAGTTGTATCTTGTGTAAGGAAGTGTCTAATTTTGGAGATGTTTTTAAAGTGGAAGCGGCAGGCTTTAGCCAAGGACTGAATGTGAGGATTGAAGGAAAGATCTGAGTCAAATGTGACCCAGAGACATCGGTCATGCAGGGTAGGGGTAATGATGGAGTTGTCAACAGTTATATAGAGATATTGGGGTGGAGATTTTGGAAGAAGGGGGGAAAATGAGGAGCTCAGTTTTGGAGAGATTTAGCTTGAGGTAGTGGTAGGACATCCAGGAAGATATGTGAGAAAGACAGTTAGTGACACGGGTTAGCAGGGAAAAAGATAGGTCTGGTGCGGAGAAGTAGATTTGGGTGTCGTCGGCATACAAATGATATTGGAAACCGTGGGACTTAATTAGGGAGCCTAGTGATGACGTATAGATTGAGAAGAGAAGGGGACCGAGGATAGAGCCTTGCGGTACTCCAACAGAAAGTGGTGACGGGGCAGAGGAGGCCCCAGAGAAGGTTATACTAAAGGTACGGTTTGACAGGTAGGAAGAGAGCCATGAATGGGCTGTGTTACAAATGCTGAAGGATTGGAGGGTTTGGAGCAAAAGAGGGTGGTCGACAGTGTCAAAGGCTGCGGACAGATCAAGGAGGATAAGCAGAGAGAAGTGGCCTTTTGATTTTGTGGTAAGTCGTTGGTGACCTTAACAATAGCTGTCTCTGTGGACATCCAGATTGCAGCGGGTCAAGAAGGGAGTTTAACGTAAGGAAATGGGATAGGCGTGCATATACTACTTTTTCGAGAAGCTTTAAAGCAAGAGGGAGGAGGGAAATAGGGCGGTAGTTGGATGGGGAGGTAGGATCAAGGGGACAGGTAGTGAGGTGAGAGCTCAGTATAAGTGCCGAAACTTCTTCCTCAGTAACAGGGGAGAATGAACTAATTTTCAGGTTATGAGGGTTGTGGTTGAGTGAGAGTGTTTGAGGGGGGGAGAGAAAGGAATTATGTTGAGAGCTGGTTTCATGTCTGATGGAGTCAATTTTGTTAATGAAGTGACTGGCAAAGTCTTGAGCTGACAGAGAAGTGGTATTAGGAAGTGGGGGAGGGCGAAGGAGAGTATTGAAAGTGAAGAATAGATGTTTTGGATTAGAAGAAAGAGTAGAGAAGTAGTGTTGCTTGTGGAGATTAAGGGCAGAATAGTAGGAGTTCAAGATGAATTTGTAATGAAGAAAATCAGCTGAACTCCGTGATTTTCTCCAATGCCGTTCAACAGTACGGGAACATCTGCATAGGTACTGTGTCAGAGGAGTAAGCCAGGGCTGGGGATGAGTGGGTGATTTCCGAGCAATGGTAAGAGGGGCGAGATTGTCAAGGATGGATAAAAGGGTGGAATTATAGTGGCAGATAGATTGTTCAGGGCAGGAAAAGGAGGAGAAGGATGAGAGGAGCGGTTTAAGGGAATTAGCAAGTTGTTGCTGATCTAAAGACATAATGCTTCTGTGAAGTTTGGTGTGAGGAGTAGAAGGAGGGAGAGTTGTAGGAAGGGATGATATGTTGCAAGTAAGGAGATGGTGGTCAGAAAGAGGAAAAGGGGAGTTTGAGAAGTTTGAGAGAGTGCATCGATAGCTAAAGATCAGGTCAAGAGAGTGACTGTCTTTGTGAGTGGGAGAATCAGTCCATTGTGACAGACCGAAAGAGGAAGTGAGTTGCAGAAGTTGTTTAGCAGATGAGGCAGTGGGATTGTTAAGGGGGATGTTGAAGTCACCAAGAATGAGGGCAGGGGTGTCTGAGGAAAGGAAATAGGGTAGCCAGGCAGCCAAGTGATCTAGAAATTGAGTTGAGGAGCCTGGGGGTCGGTATATGACTGCAACACGTACAGAGAGAGGGGAGAATAAGCGAAACATGTGGGTTTCGAATGAGGGAAAAGTGAGGGAAGAGATAGGATGTATTTGTTGAAAGGTGCAACGAGAGGAAAGTAAAATACCTACACCACCTCCTTGTCTGTTACCAGACCTAGGAGTGTGGCTGAAGTGGAGACCCCCATGTGACAGAGCAGCAGTGGATGCTGTGTCTAGAGGAGAGAGCCAGGTTTCTGTTAGGGCCAGAAGGTTGAGGGAGCGGGAGATGAAGAGGTCATGTATAGAAGTGAGTTTGTTGCAAACAGAGTGAGAGTTCCAGAGTGCACAAGGGGTAGTGGCCTTAGATGCAAGAGGAATGTGAGTAAGGTGTACAGAGTGTTGTTTTCTGAGTCTGTTTTCCAGAAGGCTACCTGTAGTAAGTTAGAGGGCAGATGAAGCAGCTGAGTGTAAAAATCTGTGTATTTTCTCTGAGTTTTGGGAGAGAATGTGTTTCAATTCAAGCTGTAGTATATTGTAACTTAGGTTTATTTTCCTTCTAAGGACTATTAGAAACAGTTATACATGGCTTACTAGATTCTGTGGGGATTACAGCTGTGTCTCCACTTTTAACAGGAATTTGGGAAGCTCACAATGTTCAGAATTATATTACAGGAAAAGGGGAGAAAATAAATAATCTACATGCACAAACACACACCTACACATATATACACTAGGGATGGGTGAATGATTCTAAAAATGCGAAATTTAAAATAATTTTTGATACATTTGTTCGCTCAAATCGAATTTCCAATGTTTATATAACATTCTTACTTTCTATTTTTGAATTTTCATTTTTTGAATTTTTCAATAAAAATTAGAAAATATTTGTTTGAATAATAGAATGTTTAGCTATGTATTCATTCAATTTCAAAATGTAATATTCACATTTGAATGTCATATTCGAATTCGAATTTGTATTTCTAGTCTAAAACTGTGTTTATTAAATGTAACATTAGAATTTGAAAGCTACATTTGAATTCGAATGTCACATTCAAATTCGAAATAGTAATTCTAGTCTAATACTGTCAGCTAGATTACGAGTTGTGCGTTATGCGTGAAAAAGCCTCCTAACGCTGCTTTTTCCCTATCGCTGGAATTTCTAGTTTCCGTAATGCCAAAAAATATCCATCTCCGCTCAAATCATTAACGTAAACCCAGACCCAGTAGTTAACCATATATCACTAACAAAAACATCCACAAATCACTACAAAAACATTACACAAAGTACACTTACACTCATACAAACACTACACAATATTTATTTTTAAAATTTTAAATTTTCATGTCAAAATAGAACGGATCAAAGTTATGAGATCTCGGGTGTTTGAAACAAAACCCACACAAATCCATTTTCCATTGACTTACATAGACAGACGGGAACATACACTCATATAGCTACATCTAACTACAAATATTATCACATACATACACTAATCGATACATACAAACAATATACAGCACATTACATACACAAAACAGATTTTTATTAGGAAATTAACACGATTTAGCTACTTTTTCACACAAGAACATGTCACTCACTTTATGCTCAAAACATGTATTGGATTTTATTTCTCAACAAATTTTCTCCTCTATTGACTTCTATGGGGAAGACGTGCTCATGCTAGCGACAGGCAGATTTGCCTAACGCACGTAAAATGCGTAGACAAGAAAACTCGTAATACCAGCGTTACAATTTTGAAACTAACTCATTCTTTCTTGCGTTATTCCCTCTATGACAAATAGATCAAGAAATTACTATTTTACTATGGAGTTATGGCTTTTACTTGTGTGAAATTCACTACAACATCAAATTGTTATATAAATTTACATCAACTACAAATCACCATCACCAATACGAAATCGGTTTGAAAAATTACATCAGATTTAAACGGACAGAAAAATAATTTTAACATTTCATTATTCACAAACAGTAGACAATTGGAAACACGTCTCATTTACCTCATTTATTCAATTCATATGCTTGCATGAACAGCATATCTACATAGGCTCAACACATGATCATTAATGGATGCACATACATGACTTTTGTCATTCACTCATACATGTGCATTGATATTATGGGGGGAAAACACATATGAACACATTTACATCATACAACTACTACATTGGAAGGTTGCTTAACATTACATTCTCTCTATGAATCATGAAACATAAAATATGGATTTAAAATGAAAGTGTGGGGGAGGGATAGCGCTAACGAATAGCTGAGAGCCAAAATATCTAAAAAACTCTAATGAGATAGTACATTACTAGTATAAATAAACAATAAAAAATCGAATTAAAATTAGCGTGTCTACGTAGCCAAAAAAAGAATTGGATATATATGTACAAATAAATCAATATTTATTATAACAATATAAGATAAATTCTAACATAAATTCTAACAGATAACTCCTATAAAAGATGCCGGCATCAGGTAAAAAATGAGTGTATCTAAAAAGACTGCAATGAGAGTGACTATCTGAAGTTCTCAAATAAACAAAATTATGAGCAGCATATATGACTAAACAGAATTATTAGCAGCATGTATAACTAACCAGAATTATTGGCAAACCAGAATTATTGGCAGCCTATATGACAAAAACAGATAAAATAACTACAAAGTCTATTAAAAAGTCTATTAAAAAGTGCTTGATATCAGTATTCCCAAAATGGAGCTGATCCGTGGGTGATAATGTTTACCAGTGTGATCCGTGGGTGGTAATATATACCAGTGTGATCTCCTTAGGGGGTAATGTTACCAGTGTGTCAATTCAAAGACCGGGTAAAAACGGAGTGATGTGAGAAGTAACTTTATCTTCTTTCTGTATGGCTTTCCTCCGTTTTTTTAGCCTGTTCTTAGCCAGTATCTGTCCGTCCTCCGCAGCAGGTATCCAGCGTGTGGAAATGGTCCCAGAGGGATCAAGTTCCGGGTTAAAGTTCAGTTCAGATTTCCAAATAGTAAAGCGCCGTTGTGCAATATTTCAGCCTATGAATGATAGACCTTTAAAGAGCACTCTGGGTTCGTTTTCTGTGGGTCCTGGGGCAGGAATTACACATACAGAGACGGCTCACCTGTGATCAGTGACCGCTCAATGTACCTGTCCTATCCACCAACGATACCTCAGCTAGTAAAGAGATATAAAATGTATCAAGGTTTAGTAAGCAAGTTCTACGCGTTTCAGCCTCCAGGGGCCTTTATCAAGATGCTTACTAAATGTTTAGGCCATTTTAAATAGCCCTCTCTCTTTTCTCATTGGATAATACCCAGCCAATAGTGAATAAGCTATTGGAGATATGTGAATCATTGTGTTACAAACACTTTAGTAAAAAATGTTACACTGTTTTGTTAATTCATATGTTTACACTTGATTTTAAGTATTTGATTCATTTGATACAATAAATCCAATCTTGGCAACCTCTTATTGAATATGGAAAAAATATAAAAAATATAAAAGTTATTAAAATATATACGGAAAAAATATATAAAAATATATGTGTGTATATAAACAACAAATATTTGAGAGGATTCTGTCTCTACTAAGTTTCTAAATGGTTTTGGTAGTTATATGTGTGTGTTAATGTGGTGGTGTTAAAGATAGCGAACATTTGTACAAAGTAATAACAATTTCATGAAGTTTGTGCAAAATTAGGAATTAGTTTAAAATGAAAATAATAATATATACATATGTATTATAAAATATAAAATCATACATGTGTATAAAAAGATTATTTAAAATTCTTTTTTTTGAAAAATTTGAAAAATTGGATTTTCATATTAGCCTACTAAGATCCATTTCGGAGTTCAGGCCATGGGGGTGGAGGGTTTTAAAATTAAATATAAATTCAGCTTCCTTTTTTAGTAATACATTGTTAATATTCCCTCCCCTACTCCAAAGATTAATTTGTGTTACACCCCAATATTTAAAATCTTTTAGACTCCCTTCATGTTTTTCTTTAAAATGGTTATATAATTTTGTTTCTGAAGAGCCGTGCTCTATTTTTAAAATATGTTCCCGGATGCGATCTCTTAAAATCCTACTCGTCTGTCCAAAATAGAACAGATTACATGAACATTTGATGCAATAGATTATATTCTTATCAGAACATCTTATTAATTGCTTTATTTTAAAACTGAAGTTTGTGTTATGTGATTTTAAATCTTTTATCTTATGACTGTGTTTGCATGACTTACAGGTGTTACACGGAAAAAAACCAATTAGTTTATCTCCTTTCATATCTTTATATGTAGAATGTTGTTTTTTTCCCTTATATTCACTGGGAGATAATAAACTCTTTAAGTTTCTAGCTTTTTTAAAAATTATATCAGGTTGATTTTTTACTTGATTCCCTAGTATATGGTCCTGTTTAATTAAATGCCAATGTTTTCTCAGAATCTTTTTGACTTCATAGTGTTCTGAGCTAAACCCAGTGATGAAAGGTATAAACAGTTCATTGGATTTTTGTGCAACGGATTTCTTTTTTGGTAGTAATAAGGTGTTTCTATCAATTTTAGCAACCTCTTGTTGTATTTTGCCTATTCTATTGCTGTCATAACCTTTCTCTATAAATCTGGTGGTTAATATCTGGGATTGTGTCTGATAGCTTTCTAGAGATGAACAATTTTTCTTTACTCTCATATACTGGCTTTTTGGGATATTGTGTTTCCATTGATTTAAATGGCAACTGGATGAATGTATATAATTATTAGCGTCAATCGCTTTGAAGTAGGTTTCAGTGTGTATTTGATTATCATTGATTTCTATTGCAATATCTAAAAAATTGAGTTTCCTACAACTGTATTCATGAGAGAAGGATATTCCTAAGTTGTTACTGTTAAGATCTGTTAAAAATATGTTTAATAGTTCAACGTCCCCACGCCACACAATAAAAATGTCATCTATGAATCTGCAATAGAGCACAAGGTTCGCCTCCCAATGGCCATTGTAGATGTAATTATCTTCAAAGTGGCCCATAAACAAATTAGCATAACTGGGGGCGAACCTTGTGCCCATTGCAGTTCCCTTAGTCTGGAGAAATACCTCCTTATTGAATAAAAAACTGTTATTTTGTAGGATAAAACCAATACAATCCAAAATAAATTTATTTTGAGTCTCAGATAGATCTATATCTCTGTCTAAAAATGATTTAATAGCCTCTTTTCCCATATGGTGTGATATATTAGTATACAAAGAATTGACATCACATGTTGCCATAATGTAATTTTCTTTCCATTCTAGGTTTTGGATTTTATTTAGAAAATGTGTCGAGTCTCTTAAATATGCTGGTAGCGTTATCACATATTTCTGTAGGAAAAAATCTACATACTGGGATAGGCCTGATGTAAGGGAACCTATCCCAGAAATTATGGGACGGCCAGGGGGATTTTTTAAGATCTTTGTGGATCTTTGGTAGAAAGTAAAAGGTGGGGGTCTTAGGATATGTTGTATTTAAAAAGTTAAATTCTGATTCATTAATTATACCTTCTTTCTTAGCCTCTTTGAGTAATGTTCCTAGTTTTAATTCCTGTTGCTTTAATGGATTCTGTTTAAGTTTAGTGTAAGTAGTCTTATCTTGTAAGATCCTATTTGCTTCTTGGATATAATAGTTTGTGTCCATTAGGACAATCCCCCCACCCTTATCTGCCGGTTTCACTACTATATCAGTGTTATTTTGTAATTCCTTAAGCGTTTCACTCTCTTTTTTACTCATATTATTTTTAAAAGGTTTGCTTTGATCGAGTGTTTCTAAATCTGTCTTTATATTCTCCTCAAATAGTTTTATGTGTTCGCTTTTCTCCTGTATAGGAAAGAAATCGGATTTTGCCTTCAGGTCTGTATGGATGTAACTGTTTTGTGTGTCTCTGTGTTGTATGGGATTTTTGAGAAAGTATCTTTTTAATGTGAGTTTTCTAATGTACTGATTGACATTAATTAAGGTCTCAAATTTATTGAGTCTGCATGATGGCGCAAACGTGAGGCCTTTTCCTAATACTTTCTCTTGTTCTTCGGTTAAAATCACTTTACTTAAATTAAATATTCCAACTTTCTTTTTGCTTTCTATCTCCTTTGTGATTTGTTTAGAGGTTCCTCTCCCTCTTCTACCTCTAATCTTCTTTTTCCTTGTGTGTTTCTTTCTGGTATTATAGCTCCTGGATAATCTCTTGATGGCCCCGCCTTTGCGGGGACACCCTCTAAAAAATGTTTTGTCTGTGTGTTGTCTTCTTGTATGTTTGAATTTAGTTGTTTCCTGAATTGATGAGTTCTCGCGGGGCTCTGTTGTGCTTGTAGTGGTGTATATCTGTTTTGTAGGGGTATTCTCCAGTTTTGTTGTTCATTATAGGAGTGTTTGGGGTATTCTCTATACATATTATATGAATGGTTTGATTGATTTCTAAATCCATTGTCCTTTTGTCTATTATTATGTCTGTTGTCATTGTATCTGTTATTGTAATAATTGTATTGATGACTGTAAAAATCTCTATCTGAGTTTTCATGGTTCTGATATCTATTTTGGTATCTGTGTTGATACCAATTTTGATGACTATTGGGGTACCAATTTTGGTGGTTTCTTTGGTTATATGTATTATCATAACCTCTCTCATTGTTGTATTGATTATATCCTCTCCTTTGTGGTATATACTCTTCTCTTTTTGTGTGCCAACCATTATTTGTGTTTCTACTTGGTGTTTTTGACCAATTTTCAGAGTCTATGTTCTGATATTCATTCTCATTATTGTGATGATTTTCATTTCTCTTATTTGGCTGTTTATTCACTTCTTCAATTCTTTTGTGATTCTGATAATTAGTTTTATGTTTGTTATTTGTATAATTGGGTACATTTTCTTTATCTTTATTCATGTTTTTCTTTTTGCTAAATAAATGTGCTATTTCTCTTCTAGAGTTATCTGTGGTGGGGTTATCAATAATAATTTCCTCTATATTCCTTTCTATAGTAATTTGTTTGGAATTACTCTCATCTTCATTTGTTTTATAATCTGTTGTATCTCTTTGAAATTTTGAATTTTTCTGCAAGGTGATGTTATTTTTAAGTTCAGAGGTTCTCCTTATTATTTCAATTTGTGTGTTCTTGTGTTCCTCATTTTGTTCTATGCTGTTCATTTTATTTTTTATAGTTTCAATGTCTTTTTTTACTTCTGAAAGTTGTATATTTCTCGCTTTAACTACAATTTTCATAAGGTTTTTGAATCATGAAACATAAAATATGGATTTACTGTCCCTTTAACATCACGATTCACTCAGAATATACCATTAGGTATTACGTACAATAAGAACATCATTAGAACATATTACAGCTGTCACTTTTTGGGAAGGAACAACAATGCTATACTGCTTTATATAAGTCAGCATATGTGGGAGAGAATCACCATACATACATAGATGTACAAAACACGCATCACACAACGGCAAAACACACATTTATATTTTAATCATCACAGAATAACAATGTAGTTAGAATGAAGATTTGCTAACTAGACAGGCAGGTTGCTAATATGATGACGTCATTAGAAGCTTCAACCATACAGATTACAGCTTTAGGACTGTACCGCCCCTTTCAGAAGTTTCTCAATCAATACTACATATACGTAAATGAGAATTTCCTTATTGTAGCGATTTTAATGGGATGCGTACAATATTGACATCTCGTAAATCACTTATATATACAATATTATAGATGTCAGCCGGAAGATCGTCATTATTATTGCGATTTTAAAGGAACGCGTACAATATTGACATCTCGCCAATCACTTATATATACAATATTATAGATGTCAGGTGTTACTTTATCGTTTACAAACAATATTGCAACAACATTGATCAATCAGATTCTATGCCATTATACACAAGTATGCACTTTCATTCATGTTAGCGTGGACGTGTGCTTTTTTACAATACGATTGCGTTTATTAAGTATTTATTATGCATATGAACAAACATTACGAAGATGCACTGTATATGTTATATTTTACACTTTCACATTGCAATTCATTGGGGGGAAACAACAATTCAGCAAACACCTAAAAAAATGCCCACTTTGAAAGCATTCGTGCCACTCACAAACAATCAAGTGGATACAATCAGCAATCCTTACGAAGTCACTACCATTGGACATATTGCACTATAAAACCCCCAAACAACATGGCCAAAGCGTCTCTTGTGATTGACATTGTATCAAATCGCTTTTGTGTTTTTGCATACCTTGTTACTCCTTGTGTGTTTGCTCTACTGTTTGGCTTTGTGTTGCTTAGTTTGGCAAATATGGATGATCCGCAGTTAGCTGCTGCTGGTGCTGTTGCATGAGTAGTGTTCAATAGAATCAGACGGGCTCGGCGTCTCCAAGAGAGAGGTCCTCGTGTTAAAAGGGTGAGGCCCACCTTGGATAACATGAGTGACTTCGAGGTTTTTGACAAGTATATGCTCAATCGCAAACAGCTCATTAGCATTTACGATGTTCTTAAACCTCATATGGAGCCACGTAGACATATGCAGACTGCAATCCCTGGTATGACCAAGATGCTAAGTTGCATACACATCCTGGCCTCCGGGAGTTTTCAATCTGGAGAGGGGTACATGCATGGGCTGGCTCAGGGTACCTTCTCTGTGGTTTTTGACAACTCTCTGGATGCCATGGTACGAGTCAGTAAGCGTTACATAGGATTCCCTCAAAATGATGGTGATTGGAGGCGCCTGAAGAGGGAATTATTTGCACTAGCTCGAATGCCCAATGTCTTGGGAGCAATAGATTGCACCCACATTGCGCTGCGCGCTCCAGAACATGACTTGCCCTTCCGAAATCGCAAACACTTCCATAGTCTCAATGTGCAGTTTGTTTGTGATGCACAGATGCAGATTATGCAGGTGTGTGCGAATTTCGGCGTGGCTTGTCATGATGCCCGCATCCTCAGACAGTCATCCCTGTGGTGGCAGTTTGAGTGCAGACAGTTTCCCCCTGGGTGGCTCGTTGGTGAGTACTTGTGCACAACATGGTTAATTAGTTAGACAATTGCCACTGTAGTCTTAAAAAACAATTGTTTGTGTTATGTGCAAAATGTGCAGCTCTAGGATGCGCTTTAACCATTTAATTGTCTTTCAGCAAATGTCTAGTTTTAGCTCCAAACAGATATGTAGCATGTCTTAGCTTAAATGGGCCGCTCTAGGATGCGCTTTAACCATTTAATTGTCTTTCAGCAAATGTCTAGTTTTAGCTCCAAACAGATATGTAGCATGTCTTAGCTTAAATGGGCAGCTCTAGGATGCAATTTAACCATTTCTTTCTCTTTTAGCAAATGTCTGCTTTATGCATGTCTTAGCTTAAATGGACATTTATAGAATGCGCTTTAACCATGTCATTGTCTCTTTCAGCACATGTCTAGTTAGGGGATGTGCATTGCACAGGGGTGTGTGCATTGGTAACAGGGCTGTGTACTTTTTAACAATAGCATATGTTCACATTTTCAAAGTGAACATTTTATAACTGAGGCATTAATTTTTAAGAATTATACAAGAATTACACTCAATACTCTCCACACTGCTGGTTACTAACTATCAAACTGCCTACTGACATCTGCTAAGGAATGCTGAGTTAACCTACTGTCTCTTCTGCTTTCAGGTACGTGAACTAAGGCCCTGCGCTGAAATCTTGCTATTCCCTGCTTTTCTGTAATTTTACAACAAATCCCTTTTTGGTACGTGAACTAAGGCCCTGCGCTGAAATCTTGCTATTCCCTGCTTTTCTGTAATTTTACAACAAATCCCTTTTTGGTACGTGAACTAAGGCCCTGCGCTGAAAACTTGCTATTCCCTGCTTTTCTGTCATTTTACAACAAATCCCTTTTTGGTACGTGAACTAAGGCCCTGCGCTGAAATCTTGCTATTCCCTGCTTTTCTGTCATTTTACAGCAAATCCCTTTTTGGTACGTGAACTAAGGCCCTGCGCTGAAATCTTGCTATTCCCTGCTTTTCTGTCATTTTACAACAAATCCCTCTTTTTGGTATGTGAACTAAGGCCCTGCGCTGAAATCTTGCTATTCCCTGCTTTTCTGTAATTTTACAACAAATCCCTTTTTGGTACGTGAACTAAGGCCCTGCGCTGAAATCTTGCTATTCCCTGCTTTTCTGTCATTTTACAACAAATCCCTTTTAGGTACGTGAACTAAGGCCCTGCGCTGAAATCTTGCTATTCCCTGCTTTTCTGTCATTTTACAACAAATCCCTTTTTGGTACGTGAACTAAGGCCCTGCGCTGAAATCTTGCTATTCCCTGCTTTTCTGTCATTTTACAACAAATCCCTTTTTGGTACGTGAACTAAGGCCCTGCGCTGAAATCTTGCTATTCCCTGCTTTTCTGTCATTTTACAACAAATCCCTCTTTTTGGTACGTGAACTAAGACCCTGCGCTGAAATCTTGCTATTCCCTGCTTTTCTGTCATTTTACAACAAATCCCTTTTTGGTACGTGAACTAAGGCCCTGCGCTGAAATCTTGCTATTCCCTGCTTTTCTGTCATTTTACAACAAATCCCTTTTTGGTACGTGAACTAAGGCCCTGCGCTGAAAACTTGCTATTCCCTGCTTTTCTGTCATTTTACAACAAATCCCTCTTTTTGGTACGTGAACTAAGGCCCTGCGCTGAAATCTTGCTTTTCCCCGCTTTTCTGTAATTTTACAGCACATCTCTCTGTGTGTATATATATATATATATATATATATATATATATTGAGCAATTGAATTTAGTCTGTTAAAATTAAGTCCTGCATTTTTTGTAATGATTTTTCCCAATGTCTCAATTCTAATGTCTAGTTAATTGCCATGTGATGCTCACTCCTTATCAATACTTGCTATAACTCTAAAATTTATAGTTTTCTTATGTCACAGTTTTAACCCCCTCCAAATTTTATTGTCTGTTTACTTAACTCATCTCACCCTTACCAGATTCTAACATTCCAATTGGCCTTACCAACTGTCTTTGATTAGCAATTAAGTAAATTTAGTGGACTCAGTTGACTGCCCTACCTGTATATATTTCAGACTAGTTAGGGGATGTGCATTGGTAACAGGGCTGTGTACTTTTTAACAATAGCATATGTTCACATTTTCAAAGTGAACATTTTATAAGTGAGGCATTAATTTTTAAGAATTATACAAGAATTGAACAAGGATTGGGCAAGGGGCAAGACACAAGGCAAATACTCTTGTAATACTATGTTTTATGTATCTCATTGTATATTTTTGCAAGTGCTGCTGTAACACTGTGTCTTATGTGTTTACTTGGTTCCCACTTTCAGAATAGTGCTCAATATCCTCATATTCCTTTTTTCTACCTCTTGTCTCTACAACAAACTAAATTACTCACTTACTCCTTCTTCCTCTCCACCTGCACTGTTCATTAGCCCATCTCTCTTATACTCACCTTACTTTTGTACTCATGAACTCTACTTATTCCTAAATACTCTCTCTCCCCCCTGCACTTCAGTTAAACAACAGTATCATTACTGCAAATCTGCTTCTCATCTCATGTCACTCTCCCTCTTGCTCATACTAGCTGCTGGCGACATTTCCCCTAATCCTGGTCCCTCACAACCTCCTAACCTTTCACATCCTTGTGTGCCTTTCAATGGACTTCATAAACTAAACTCTGGTAACCTTAATTGCATTCCTCTTACATCTAAAAACCCCTCCCCCTTCACTTGTGCACTCTGGAACTCTCGCTCTGTTTGCAACAAGCTCACTTCTATCCATGATCTCTTTATCTCCCACTCTCTTAACCTTCTGGCTCTTACAGAAACCTGGCTCTGTACTTCAGACACAGCATCCACTGCTGCACTGTCAAATGGGGGTCTCCATTTCAGCCACACTCCTAGGTCTGGCAATAGACAAGGAGGTGGTGTCGGTATTTTACTTTCCTCTCGTTGCACCTTCCAACAAATACAGCCCTTCTCTTCACTCACATTTTCTTCATTTGAAGCACACATGATTCGGTTATTCTCTCCCCTCTCTATACGTGTTGCAGTCATATACCGCCCCCCTGGCTCCCCAACTCACTTTTTAGATCACTTTGCTGCCTGGCTTCCTTATTTCCTTTCCTCAGACACCCCTGCCCTCATTCTTGGTGACTTCAACATCCCCCTTAACAATCCCACTGCCTCATCTGCTAAACAACTTCTGCAACTCACTTCCTCTTTCGGTCTGTCACAATGGACTGATTCTCCCACTCACAAAGACGGTCACTCCCTTGACCTGAACTTCTCAAACTCCCCTTTTCCTCTTTCTGACCACCATCTCCTTACCTGCAACATATCATCCCTTCCTACAACTCTCCCACCTTCTACTCCTCACACCAAACTTCACAGAAGCATTATGTCTTTAGATCAGCAACAACTTGCTAATTCCCTTCAACCGCTCCTCTCATCCTTCTCCTCCTTTTCCTGCCCTGAACAATCTATCTGCCACTATAATTCCACCCTTATATCCGTCCTTGACAATCTCGCCCCTCTTACCACTGCTAGGAAATCACCCACTCATCCCCAGCCCTGGCATACTCCTCTGATACGGTACCTACGCAGATGTTCCCGTACTGCTGAACGGCATTGGAGAAAATCACGGAGTTCAGCTGATTTTCTTCATTACAAATTCATCTTGAACTCTTACTACTCTGCCCTTAATCTCCACAAGCAACACTACTTCTCTACTCTTATCTCTAATCTTTCTTCAAACCCAAAACGTCTGTTCTCCACTTTCAATACTCTCCTCCGCCCTCCCCACTTCCTATTACAACTTCTCTGTCAGCTCAAGACTTTGCCAGTCACTTCATTAACAAAATTGATTCCATCAGACATGAAATCAGCTCTCAACACAATTCCATTCTCTCCCCCCCTCAAATACTCTCACTCAACCACAACCCTCATAACCTGAAACTTAGTTCATTCTCCCCTGTTACTGAGGACGAAGTTTCAGCACTTATACTGCGCTCTCACCTCACTACCTGTCCCCTTGACCCTATCCCCTCACAGCTGCTCCCCTCTCTCTCTCTGCTACCCTTACCCCTATACTAACACACATTTTCAACCTCTCCCTCAGCACTGGTACATTTCCCTCATCGATGAAACATGTACTGGTCACACCTATCCTCAAAAAACCTTCTCTTGATCCTACCTCCCCATCCAACTACCGCCCAATTTCCCTCCTCCCTCTTGCTTCAAAGCTTCTTGAAAAACTAGTATATGCACGCCTATCCCATTTCCTTACGTTAAACTCCCTTCTTGACCCGCTGCAATCTAGATTTCGTCCCTATCACTCCACAGAGACAGCTATTGTTAAGGTCACCAACGACCTGCTTACAGCTAAATCAAAAGGCCACTTCTCTCTGCTTATCCTCCTTGATCTGTCCGCAGTCTTTGACACTGTTGACCACCCTCTTTTGCTCCAAACCCTCCAATCCTTCGGCATCTGTGACACAGCCCTTTCATGGCTCTCTTCCTACCTGTCAAACCGTACCTTCAGTGTAGCCTTCTCTGGGGCCTCCTCTGCCCCGTCACCACTTTCTGTCGGAATACCGCAAGGCTCTGTCCTCGGTCCCCTTCTCTTCTCAATCTATACGTCATCACTAGGTTCCCTAATTAAGTCCCACGGTTTCCAATATCATTTGTATGCCGATGACACCCAAATCTACTTCTCTGCACCAGAACTATCTCCTTCCTTGCTAACCCGTGTCACTAACTGTCTTTCTCACATCTCTTCCTGGATGTCCTCTCACTACCTCAAGCTAAATCTCTCCAAAACTGAGCTCCTCATTTTCCCCCCTTCTTCCAAAATCTCCACCCCCAATATCTCTATAACTGTCGACAACTCCATCATTACCCCTACCCCGCATGCCCAATGTCTCGGGGTCACATTTGACTCAGATCTTTCCTTCACTCCTCACATTCAGTCCTTGGCTACAGCCTGCCGCTTCCACCTTAAAAACATCTCTAAAATTAGACACTTCCTTACACAAGACACAACTAAGATTTTAATCCACTCTCTCATTCTTTCCCGCCTTGATTACTGCAACTCTGTCCTCTCTGGTCTCCCCACCTGCCGCCTAGCTCCTTTACAATCCATAATGAATGCCTCTGCCAGACTCATCTTCCTTACACGCTGCTCTTCATCTGCTGCGCCTCTCTGTCAATCCCTTCACTGGCTTCCTCTTGCCTCTAGGATCAAACACAAAACTCTCACTCTTACATACAAAGCCCTCAACTGCACTGCTCCCCCCTACATCTCAGACCTTGTCTCCAGATACTCTCCCTCCCGTCCCCTTCGCTCTGCTCATGACCTCCTACTCTCCTCCTCTCTTGTCACCTCATCACACTCCCATTTACAGGACTTCTCCAGACTGGCTCCCATCTTGTGGAACTCTCTGCCTCGCTCCACAAGACTCTCTTCTAGTTTTAAAAGCTTCAAGTGCTCCCTAAAGACTCTACTGTTCAGAGACGCATACAACCTACGCTAACCTTTCCTAATACCAGTTCCTCTCCTCCACTGCAATCCCCTGAACCCCCTTAGCATGTAAGCCTAAGAGTCCAGCTGTTTGGAGATCACCTTCTTAAGAGCTGACTACAACAGTGCAACTCTTGGCAGGGCCCTCTACCCCATAATTGTTTTGTTGTACTCCCCCTTTGTTTATAGCGCTGCGGAATCTGTTGGCGCTCTACAAATAACCGATAATAATAAAATAATAATAATAATAATGTCTAGTTTTAGCTCCAAACAGATATGCAGCATGTCTTAGCTTAAATGGGCAGCTCTAGGATGCAATTTAACCATTTCTTTCTCTTTTAGCAAATGTCTACTTTATGCAAAATACGCATAGGTAGCATGTCTTAGCTTAAATGGGCATTTATAGAATGCACTTTAACCATGTCATTGTCTCTTTCAGCAAATGTCTAGTTTTAGCTTCAAACAGATATGTAGCATGTCTTAGCTTAAATGGTCAGCTCTAGGATGCGCTTTAACCATTTAATTGTCTTTCAGCAAATGTCTAGTTTTAGCTCCAAACAGATATGCAGCATGTCTTAGCTTAAATGGGCAGCTCTAGGATGCAATTTAACCATTTCTTTCTCTTTTAGCAAATGTCTGTTTTATGCTAAATACACATAGGTAGCATGTCTTAGCTTAAATGGGCATTTATAGAATGCACTTTAACCATGTCATTGTCTCTTTCAGCAAATGTCTAGTTTTAGCTCCAAACAGATATGTAGCATGTCTTAGCTTAAATGGGCAGCTCTAGGATGCACTTTAACCATTTAATTGTCTTTCAGCAAATGTCTATTTTTAGCTCCAAACAGATATGAAGCATGTCTTAGCTTAAATTGGCAGCTCTAGGATGCACTTTAACCATTTAATTGTCTTTCAGCAAATGTCTATTTTTAGCTCCAAACAGATATGTAGCATGTCTTAGCTTAAATGGGCAGCTCTAGGATGCAATTTAACCATTTAATTGTCTTTCAGCAAATGTCTGCTTTATGCGAAATATGCATAGGTAGCATGTCTTAGCTTAAATGGGCATTTATAGAATGCGCTTTAACCATGTCATTGTCTCTTTAAGTAAATGTCTAGTTTTAGCTCCAAACAGATATGTAGCATGTCTTAGCTTAAATGGGCAGCTCTAGGATGCGCTTTAACCATGTCATTGTCTGTTTCAGCAAATGTCTAGTTTTAGCTCCAAACAGATATGTGGCATGTCTTATGTCTTAGCTTAAAACGATAGGAAGTGGAGGTGAGCACCAAGTAGGCTGAGGATGGGGAAGGAAACACCTAATAGGCTGATGGAATGGTGCCCACTGTGTGGGATCTAGATAGTAGTACCTTTAATATGGGTTGTAGAGTTAATGTGCAGAGATGTTTAAAATAGCGTATATAAAATGGTTGTTAAAGTTTAAAATTTTTATTCCACACAGTTGATTAAAATGTCGGTGAACTTCTGATAAAACATATACAGTAATAAAAAATCATGGATCCATGTTACAAAAACAAGACAATAAAAATACACATGAAAAACGTATGATAAAGGGTGACCTAATAGGCTGAGTGTCCTATTTAGAAGGTACACCTTGTTGATGAATGTTCTTACAGTTGTATATAGTTAGTCTTTATCCAAACAAAAAATTATGCAACAAAAATAAGTGTCTTAATCAATATCCAATTCTAAAAAGTCAAAAAGAATGTCCTGTGCTTGAAAAAATGCAAAAAATGTGAAAAATGTGAAAAAATGTGATCACTTAATGTGAAAAAATAAGAAAAAATTGTGGCCTTGCAAAAAATACAAAATGTGAGAATCCTCAAAATAGGTGAAGAAAATTATAAGTATTTCAAAAGTAAATCCAATGTGTCCAATGTGATGTAGTGATTGTCTGTGCAATGAAGCAGTCGCTCAATATGATGCGATAAAAACCAATAAAACTGTAAAAAAACCTGTAAAGAAAACAAACAATACTATAATATATACAAACTATTCAGTTGATATATCAGTATTTAGCTTACTCAAATCAGTCGACGCGTTTCGGCCATGTACTCCTGGCCTTTATCAAGACTAACATTGTGAGTAAGCTGACAGAATTTATGAGAATTGTGACTGGTGTTTGGGCGCCAAAAGCTAATAGGCCACGCCCCCTTCCTGTTGAATGCATTGTGGGTATGGGCAAGAGTTTTGTTTAAGTTATGTTGTTAAAAAACTTAATTTTTGACTGTTAGCTATTAGTGTATTCTCAGGGCCATTTCTATTGGGAATATTCCCTTTACATGTGTGCCCTTAGTTAACATATTTCATAAAATTATTTCATAAAATTATTTTCCACCTGCACTTCCGGTTTCGCTAACGTTTGCTGTGTTTACTTCCGGTTTCCCTTGTGTTTACTGAAATGATATTGGCTTCTATCCTATAAGTAAATAGTGATGTTTATACTTCAATAACTCTCTGTTTATTTGAGGAACCAACCTATTTGGTTTATTATATGGCGGCTTCTATTGCCATTATTTGCTGGTGCTTCCGATTTTTATTTTCATTCTTTCTCAATGTTAGTTTCACTAAGCTCATGTTTCATTTGTTTGCTTTCACTTCCGGTATCGCTATTTTATAGCACTTCCGGTTTCGGTAGTTGCATGTTTACACTACTGCTAGGCATTAATACTTTTAACGTGAGATCATGGAAAATTATGTAATATTAAATTACCACTCTAAACTTCCTTTAGATAATTACTGGATGTTAGGAGTGTTACGTCCTTTCTTACTGCAAGTATCGCTAGTTTTCCACTTCCGGTATCGTTGTTGTCTAGCACTTCCGGTTTCAGTGGTTTCATGTATGCACTTCTACTAAGCGCTGATCCTACTAACGTGAGATTGTAGAAACTTGTGTTAATGTTAATCTAAGCTGCCTATAGGTGATTACTGGGTATAAGAGTATAGCATTAAGTGGTGGGATTAGCAAACATAGGTACATAAGAGGATAATGTGATGTCCACCAAATTAAAGGATATAAACATATAAATATCTAACAGTGATCGGTGCGATACATGTGGGTAATAGGTATAAAACAAATTATAAATCAATATCAACTGATGGTGTAACATGTATCACACTACAGAAACATGATAAAAGAATAATATAAATATGCAAATATCAATATACAATTATAAAAACGTTAAAAAATACAATGTGATAAGATGCGATAATAGCACGACAATGATGTTGTACTTGGACCAGCTTGTGATAGAATCATGATAATGATACAGTGCAATCTTAGCTGATATATAATGGGGACCTCCTAAAATCAAAGTGACACTAGTACAAATAGCTAGTACAAATAGCTGCTTATAGCTAGTGTAAAAACATGGTGCCAGATCATGCAGCTATAAGCAGCTATTTGTACTAGTGTCACTTTGATTTTAGGAGGTCCCCATTATATATCAGCTAAGATTGCACTGTATCATTATCATGATTCTATCACAAGCTGGTCCAAGTACAACATCATTGTCGTGCTATTATCGCATCTTATCACATTGTATTTTTTAACGTTTTTATAATTGTATATTGATATTTGCATATTTATATTATTCTTTTATCATGTTTCTGTAGTGTGATACATGTTACACCATCAGTTGATATTGATTTATAATTTGTTTTATACCTATTACCCACATGTATCGCACCGATCACTGTTAGATATTTATATGTTTATATCCTTTAATTTGGTGGACATCACATTATCCTCTTATGTACCTATGTTTGCTAATCCCACCACTTAATGCTATACTCTTATACCCAGTAATCACCTATAGGCAGCTTAGATTAACATTAACACAAGTTTCTACAATCTCACGTTAGTAGGATCAGCGCTTAGTAGAAGTGCATACATGAAACCACTGAAACCGGAAGTGCTAGACAACAACGATACCGGAAGTGGAAAACTAGTGATACTTGCAGTAAGAAAGGACGTAACACTCCTAACATCCAGTAATTATCTAAAGGAAGTTTAGAGTGGTAATTTAATATTACATAATTTTCCATGATCTCACGTTAAAAGTATTAATGCCTAGCAGTAGTGTAAACATGCAACTACCGAAACCGGAAGTGCTATAAAATAGCGATACCGGAAGTGAAAGCAAACAAATGAAACATGAGCTTAACGAAACTAACATTGAGAAAGAATGAAAATAAAAATCGGAAGCACCAGCAAATAATGGCAATAGAAGCCGCCATATAATAAACCAAATAGGTTGGTTCCTCAAATAAACAGAGAGTTATTGAAGTATAAACATCACTATTTACTTATAGGATAGAAGCCAATATCATTTCAGTAAACACAAGGGAAACCGGAAGTAAACACAGCAAACGTTAGCGAAACCGGAAGTGCAGGTGGAAAATAATTTTATGAAATAATTTTATGAAATATGTTAACTAAGGGCACACATGTAAAGGGAATATTCCCAATAGAAATGGCCCTGAGAATACACTAATAGCTAACAGTCAAAAATTAAGTTTTTAACAACATAACTTAAACAAAACTCTTGCCCATACCCACAATGCATTCAACAGGAAGGGGGCGTGGCCTATTAGCTTTTGGCACCCAAACACCAGTCACAATTCTCATAAATTCTGTCAGCTTACTCACAATGTTAGTCTTGATAAAGGCCAGGAGTACATGGCCGAAACGCGTCGACTGATTTGAGTAAGCTAAATACTGATATATCAACTGAATAGTTTGTATATATTATAGTATTGTTTGTTTTCTTTACAGGTTTTTTTACAGTTTTATTGGTTTTTATCGCATCATATTGAGCGACTGCTTCATTGCACAGACAATCACTACATCACATTGGACACATTGGATTTACTTTTGAAATACTTATAATTTTCTTCACCTATTTTGAGGATTCTCACATTTTGTATTTTTTGCAAGGCCACCATTTTTTCTTATTTTTTCACATTAAGTGATCACATTTTTTCAAATTTTTCACATTTTTTGCATTTTTTCAAGCACAGGACATTTTTTGGGACTTTTTAGAATTGGATATTGATTAAGACACTTATTTTTGTTGCATAATTTTTTGTTTGGATAAAGACTAACTATATACAACTGTAAGAACATTCATCACCAAGGTGTACCTTCTAAATAGGACACTCAGCCTATTAGGTCACCCTTTATCATACGTTTTTCATGTGTATTTTTATTGTCTTGTTTTTGTAACATGGATCCATGATTTTTTATTACTGTATATGTTTTATCAGAAGTTCACCGACATTTTAATCAACTGTGTGGAATAAACATTTTAAACTTTAACAACCATTTTATATACGCTATTTTAAACATCTCTGCACATTAACTCTACAACCCATATTAAAGGTACTACTATCTAGATCCCACACAGTGGGCACCATTCCATCAGCCTATTAGGTGTTTCCTTCCCCATCCTCAGCCTACTTGGCGCTCACCTCCACTTCCTATCGTTTTATCTTTACATTGGGTACACTAGGGTACCCGCTGAGGAGAGCTAGAGGTATCCCCTATCCCCTTTCCCCTATCTGTTTTTTGCGCAGGATATACATCCCATCTCCTTATGTCTTAGCTTAAATGGGCAGCTCTAGGATGCAATTTAACCATTTAATTGTCTTTCAGCAAATGTCTAGTTTTAGTTCCAAACAGATATGTAGCATGTTTTATCTTAAATGTTCAGCTCTAGGATGCAATTTAACCATTTCTTTCTCTTTTAGCAAATGTCTGCTTTATGTGAAATATGCATAGGTAGCATGTCTTAGCTTAAATGGGCATTTATAGAATGCACTTTAACCACCATTGTCTCTTTCCGCAAATGTCTAGTTTTAGCTCCAAAAAGATATGCAGCATGTCTTAGCTTACATGGGCAGCTCTAGGATGCAATTTAACCATTTCTTTCTCTTTTAGCAAATGCCTGCTTTATGCCAAATATGCATAGGTAGCATGTCCTAGCTTAAATGGGCATTTATAGAATGCACTTTAACCATGTCATTGTCTCTTTCAGCAAATGTCTAGTTTTAGCTCCAAACAGATATGTAGCATGTCTTAGCTTAAATGGGCAGCTCTAGGATGCACTTTAACCATTTAATTGTCTTTCAGCAAATGTCTATTTTTAGCTCCAAACAGATATGAAGCATGTCTTAGCTTAAATGGGCAGCTCTAGGATGCAATTTAACCATTTAATTGTCTTTCAGCAAATGTCTGCTTTATGCAAAATACGCATAGGTAGCATGTCTTAGCTTAAATGGGCATTTATAGAATGCACTTTAACCATGTCATTGTCTCTTTCAGCAAATGTCTAGTTTTAGCTCCAAACAGATATGTAGCATGTCTTAGCTTAAATGGGCAGCTCTAGGATGCGCTTTAACCATGTCATTGTCTTTTTCAGCAAATGTCTAGTTTTAGCTCCAAACAGATATGTAGCATGTCTTATGTCTTATCTTAAATGGGCAGCTCTAGGATGCAATTTAACCATTTAATTGTCTTTCAGCAAATGTCTAGTTTTAGTTCCAAACAGATATGTAGCATGTCTTAGCTTAAATGGGCAGCTCTAGGATGCAATTTAACCATTTCTTTCTCTTTTAGCAAATGTCTGCTTTATGCGAAATATGCATAGGTAGCATGTCTTAGCTTAAATGGACATTTATAGAATGCACTTTAACCACCATTGTCTCTTTCAGCAAATGTCTAGTTTTAGCTCCAAACATATATGTAGCATGTCTTAGCTTAAATGGGTATTTATAGAATGCACTTTAACCACCATTGTCTCTTTCCGCAAATGTCTAGTTTTAGCTCCAAAAAGATATGTAGCATGTCTTAGCTTACATGGGCAGCTCTAGGATGCAATTTAACCATTTCTTTCTCTTTTAGCAAATGCCTGCTTTATGCCAAATATGCATAGGTAGCATGTCCTAGCTTAAATGGGCAGATAGAGAATGTGATTTAAAAAATGTTTATTTTAGGGGATTTTCGTGTGCAAAAATGAATTGTATTTTAATATAATAATTTGAACTATATTTTTAATAATTGTCATTTTGGTATGTTCATTATTTATAGGTGATTCTGGTTACATGAGCCGGCCTTGGCTCATTACGCCGTTACGTAACCCCACAGACTAGGCCCAGGAGCGATACAATCGGGCACACAAGCGGACTAGGGCTGTAGTGGAGAGGATGTTTGGGCTCCTCAAAATGAGACTAAGATGCCTGGATAGGTCTGGAGGAGCCCTCCAATACAGCCCTAGTAAGGTGGCGTAGATCGTTATAGCCTGCGGTGT
Source organism: Bombina bombina (assembly GCF_027579735.1). Taxonomy (NCBI): domain Eukaryota; kingdom Metazoa; phylum Chordata; class Amphibia; order Anura; family Bombinatoridae; genus Bombina; species Bombina bombina. The sequence continues at coordinate 50,828,283 of NC_069504.1, read as the reverse complement.
GCTGCATAACATTGCACAGCGGGCCGTCCAGGTGCCCCAACGCCTCCTCCAAGATGAGGATGAGCCTGTTCTAGAGGGGCCATTCTGGGATGAGGGGCTCAATGTCAGAGCAAACATCATCAACCGCCACTTCAGACGGTAAATAATAGAAGTTATATAGGAGCATTGCGAATATGTGTGAATTTTAGGGAAGTGAGAAGTAGAGAATTGTGCAAACATGTTAGGACTGTTCATAAAATGATTATAAAAAAAGGAGTTCATTATTATTATTATTATTATTATCATTAATAATATTATTATTATTATTATTATTATTATTATTATTGGTGATGCTTCTGGCATTGGGTCCTGTAATGACTTTGCCACCTGGTTTTCAAAGACAACATCAGCTGGTAAGTATAAACAATGTATGGACTGTGGCTGGCTTGAATTTTGCACAATCAGCCATCACATGGCATACATTTTAAAAAGTAGTATTTAGTTTAAACATTACTAGATTTTTGGATACTCAGAAAGGGATCCTCTAGCAAGACTATATGCTTCAAAGTTATATTAAAAGTCAGGTTTGCACAATGTATGACTCATCTTCATACTTGATTGATAGAACACAAGATGCTACACACGCTTAGTAAGGTAGTGATATAAATAGTCTCAGAAATGGTGGGGGGGGGGTGCAGAACTAATTCACACACTTCTATTAATTATTTGATTTACACTTTTTCTGCCATTAGGGAGATGACTTCTAAAGACTGAAAGTGAAGAATTCAAGACTGAAAGTGAAGAATTCTAGACTGAAAGTGAAGAATCCCAGACTGAAAGTGAAGAATTCCATATTGAAAGTAATGAATACCAATGTGATCATGTCTGGCATTGTCTTTCAAATGTGCTGACCTTGAAAACCATACAAAGACATGTTCACATGGTAAGTGGCAACAATTTTATGGACCAAGACTGTGGATGCATCCTATTGGAGACACTTAGATTTATTTTATTTTGTTAGATGGTATTTCACAATCCTCTATCTTGAAGATGATTAAGACACCTAATGAAGATAATCTGTTATTTAGAAGATAATTGCCTTTCAAAGACCATACATCCAGGTTAGTTTGCACAATGCATGCTATTTAAGAATCACAAGAGGAAGAATGTTAAAAGAATTAGGAATAGATACATGTCCTATATTAGAATATGTTTATTTTAGATACATTACCCCTACTTTGTGCTAGAGAGGACTCAGATTCTGACCAATCAGACAAAGGGATACATTTTATAGTTGATATAGAGGTATATTATTTGAAGGGACATTAAATATTACATTCAATTATGTTCCTAATACAATCCAATATAAAAATATTTTTTAAATGTGATATGCATTATTTAGTCTAATTTTAAATGCTAATGTTTAATTCTAATATTGATTCTACAATATAATGGGATTAATTTCAAATTATGGATAGATATAGATTTCAAGTATGAACCTGTTTTTAATATCAAGACAAAAAATACATGTTAGAGCATAGACACCAGATGATTTAACAATTATTAGATTTAAGGAAGATTTTAACACATGTGTTCATTAAATAACTTAAATGAATAATGTTTTTAATTTTTTTTCCTTTCTTTTTCAGACTTTCATCTGTGATGAATTTTTTTTTGTCAATAAATTTATTTTCATACTATATATTTTTCTATTTATTTTTTTAAAATACATATTCTTTGAGACATATCTCTATCACAGTAAGATAAGAAGAAATATATCCATCTAATATTCTGACATGTAAACCAAATATTAGTCCCATGACTGTTAAAGTCATCTTTTTGACAAGCACATGCCTGATATCAAATATACTAATTTTGGTTAATGTATTGAAGGTAAATTATCAACCCAGCTTATTCAGATAATATTAAAGTCAAGTATCTTACACAATGTTGTGTTGGGCAAAACAAGAGGCTGCACCATAGGTGGGTACCATCCTATAGGGTGGGCTTTTAAGCACCGAGGTAATCAAAAACGTTAAAACAATAACCCAACAGTAATTGACACATCAATAGTTTGTAGACAAAACAACAACACATTTTATTACTTTCAGTTTTTTCTGATCACCAATGTTTTTATTTTAATATATAACTCTTGTTTTTCAGAACAGCTTTCACCAGTATTTGTAATGGATAAATTAATTAAGGAGGGATTAAACCACATTATGTTTTTGTAGAGACTGTTATGGTGTCTGTACCATTCTTTATTGAATATTCTCTCTCTCCCTCTAGTATTGGAAAAATGTCCAGTTATTCTTAGAAATCAGTTTTATGTTGTTGTTTTTTTTTTATTGAATGTTTAAGATTTCGGAAAATAAAATGTTTTGACCCAGTTTTAAAGGTTATTTAAATCTTTAAATTTTGTCTTTTTTTTTAGTAAGATTTACTTAACACTTTTAAATACTTAAAGTACTTTTAAGTGTATAGTGCTCCTTTTATGTAGCTTTAGACCCCAACAGTCAACAGACCGCTGCTTCTTAACCCACTTTGCCGCCTGTTATGTGGTGTATCTAGGGTGACCATATTGCCACTTTAAAAAGGGACACATATAAAAAAAACTAAATTTATGCTTACCTGATAAATTTATTTATTTCCAGATATGTTGAGTCCACGGCTTGAGTAATTACTGTTGGACTATCACACCTGGCCAGCAGGAGGAGGCAAAATATCACTCCCTTACCCACAACCCCCAGTCATTAGACCGAAGGGAAATGGAGAAAAAGGAGTAACACAAGGTGTAGAGGTGCCTGAGGTTATAGTCAAAAGAACAACTGTCTTAAAATAAAGGGCGGGGCCGTGGACTCACCATATCTGTAAAGAAATACATTTATCAGGTAATCATAAAATTTTGTTTTTCTTTCCTAAGATATGGTGAGTCCACGGCTTGAGTAATTACTGTTGGGAACCAATACCCAAGCTAGAGGACACAGATAAATAGGGAGGGACAAGACAGGCAGTCCTAAACAGAAGGCACCACCGCTTGAAGAACCTTTCTCCCAAAAGAAGCCTCAGCCGAGGCAAAAGTATAAAATTTGGAAAATTTGGAAAAAGTATGTAGAGAAGACCAAGTTGCAGCCTTGCAAATGTGTTCCACAGAAGCTTAATTTTTGAAAGTCCAAGAAGAGGCAACTCTTGTGGAATGAGCCGTAATTCTCTCAGGAGGCTGCTGTCCAGCAGTCTCATAAGTCAAACGAATTATACTTTGTAACCAAAAAGAAAGAGTAGTAGCAGTAGCTTTCTTACCTTTACGTTTCCCAGTGAAACAGACAAAGAGGGCAGAGGACTGGCGAAAATCCTTAGTCACCTGTAAGTAGATTTTAAGAGCACATACAACATCCAAATTGTGTAACAAATGTTCTTTGGAAGAAGACACAGAGAGGGAACAACAATTTCCTGATTGATATTTTTCTTAGAAACAACCTTAGGAAGGAAACCTAACTTAGTACGAAGAACCGCCTTATCGGCATGAAAAATAAGATAAGGGGAATCACACTGCAGAGCTGAGAGTTTCGAGACTCTTCGATCAGAAGAGATAACAATAAACAAAACTTTCCAAGATAACAACTTAATGTCTATTGAATGCAACAGCTCAAACGGAGCCAGCTGTAGAACTTTAAGAACAAGGTTACGGCTCCAAGGAGGAGCAACAGACTTAAAGACAGGCCTGATTTTGACCAAGGCCTGACAAAAAGATTGCACATCTGGCACATGTGCCAACCGTTTATGTAGTAAAACTGATAAAGCAGAAATCTGACCCTTCAGGGTACTGACTGACAATCCCTTCTCCAGGCCTTCCTGAAGAAAAGATACAATTCTAAGAATTCTAATTCTACTCCAAGAGTAGCCCTTGGATTCACACCAATAAAGATATTTATGTCATATCTTATGGCAAATCTTTCTAGTAACAGGCTTTTGAGTCTGAATCATGGTCTCAATGACCGACTCAGAAAAACCACGCTTAGACAGAATTAAGCGTTCAATCTCCAAGCAGTCAGCTTCAGAGAAACAAGATTTGGTTGAAGGAATGGACCCTGAATCAGGAGGTCTTTTCTCAGAGGTAGTCTCCAAGGTGGGAGAGATGACATCTCCACTAGGTCTACAAACCAGATCCTGCGAGGCCACACAGGGGCTATTAGAATCACTGATGCCCTCTCCTGTTTGATATGAGCAATGCCTCGTGGAAGGAGAACAAATGGAGGAAACAGGTATGCCATCCTGAAAACCCAAGGAACCGCCAGAGCATCTATCAGATCAGCCTTCGGATCTCTTGATCTTTAACCATACCTTGGAAGCTTGGCATTCTGACGGGACACCATCAGATCTAACTCCGGCACCCCCCTTTGAGGACTAGGCTGAAAATACAACTCCGGATTGAGTTCCCACTCCCTGGGATGAAAAGTCTGTCTGCTCAGAAAATCCGCTTCCCGGTTGTCTACTCCTGGAATGTGGATGGCAGATAGACAGCAATTGTGGGTCTCTGCCCACTGAAGAATCTGAGTAACCTCCTTCATGGCTAAGGAACTCTGAGTTGCTCCCTGGTGATTGATGTAAGCCACAGAGATTATGTTGTCTGACTGGAACCTGATAAACTTGGCTGAGGGCAACTGAGGACAAGCCAATAGAGCATTGTAAATCACCCTTAACTCCAAGATGTTGATGAGAAGAGCAGTCTCCTCCAGAGTCCAAAGGCCTGAGCTTTTAACAAGTTCTAGACTGCTCCCCACCCCAGTAGGCTGGCGTCAATGGTTACGATCACTCAGGAAGGTCTCTGAAATCATGTGCCCTGAAACAGATGTTCCTGAGAAATCCACCATGGGAGAAAATCCCTTCATGACTGATCTAACTCTATTCTCTGAGATAGATCCGCATGGTCACCATTCCACTGCCTGAGCATGCACAACTGGAGAGCTCTCAAATGGAATCGAGCAAAAAGAATGATGTCCATGGAAGCCACCATCAGACCGATTACCTCCATACATTGAGCAACTGAAGGATGAGCATTAGCCTGAAGAGAGAGGCAAGAGGAAATTATTTTGTTTTTCCTGACCTCTGTCAGAAAAATCTTCATCAATAGAGAATCTATTATGGTCCCTAAGAACACTACTCTTGTAGCAAGGAAAAGGGAGCTTTATTTCCAGATTCACATTCCATCCGTGGGAACGAAGAAAAGACAACAATATCTCTGTGTGAGATTTTGCTTGTTGGAAAGATGGCGCCTGAACCAATATGTCGTCCAGGTAGGGTGCCACAGAAATTCCATGAGAACGGATCACTGCCAAATTGCCCCCAGATCCTTTGAAATTTTTTTGGAAGCCGTGGCTAGACCAAAGGAAGGGCAACAAACTGGAAATGTTTGTCCAGAAAGGCAAATCTCAGGAATCTGGGATGGTCCCTGTGAATAGGAACATGAACATATGCATCCTTTAGGTCTATGGTTGTCATGAATTGACCCTCTTGCACTAAAGGAAGAGTGGAGCATATAGTCTTGTTTAGACACTTGTTTAGACACTTCAAGTCTAGAATGGGACGGAAAGTTCCCTCTTTTTTGGGAACCACAAATAAGTTGGAGTAGAACCCGTGACCCTGTTCCTGCACTGGAACTGGAACTATCACTCCCAGGGAGGAAAGATGTTGTATACATTTCAAGAATGCCTCTCTCTTTATCTAGTCTGCAGATAATCTTGAGAGAAGGAATCTGCCTCTGGGAGGAAAAGTCTTGAATTCCAATTTGTAACCCTGGGATACTATGTCCACAGTCCAGGGATCTGGGAGATCTCATATCCAGGCTTAAGAGAACTGAGAAAGTCTGACCCCCACCTGATCCGATCCCAGATCAGGGGCAAAACCTTCATGCTGATTTGGAATCAACTGCAGGTTTCTTTGATTGTTCCCCTTGTTCCAAGACTGACTGGGTTTCCAAGAAGACTTGGATTGTTCCTTCTTGGAAGAAGAAGGGGAAGGCTTTCCTCTGGAGTTACGAAAGGAATGAAAATTACTCTGACGTCCTTTAGGCCTATTCTTCTTATCTTGAGGTAGAAAAGACCCCTTTCCACCGGTAATATCAGAGCTAATTTCTGCCAAACTGGGTCCAAACAAGGTTTTGCCCTTGTAAGGAATCGCCAGAAGCTTAACTTTAGAGGAAACGTCCGCAGACCAGAATTTCAACCATAAGGCCCTAGGACGGCTAAGACAGCGAAACTAGAAGATGTTGATGAGAAGAGCAGTCTCCTCCAGAGTCCAAAGGCCTGAGCTTTTAACAAGTTCCAGACTGCTCCCCACCCCAGTAGGCTGGCGTCAATGGTTACGATCACTCAGGAAGGTCTCTGAAATCATGTGCCCTGAGACAGATGTTCCTGAGAAATCCACCATGGGAGAAAATCCCTTCATGACTGATCTAACTCTATTCTCTGAGATAGATCCGCATGGTCACCATTCCACTGCCTGAGCATGCACAACTGGAGAGCTCTCAAATGGAATCGAGCAAAAAGAATGATGTCCATGGAAGCCACCATCAGACCGATTACCTCCATACATTGAGCAACTGAAGGATGAGCATTAGCCTGAAGAGAGAGGCAAGAGGAAATTATTTTGTTTTTCCTGACCTCTGTCAGAAAAATCTTCATCAATAGAGAATCTATTATGGTCCCTAAGAACACTACTCTTGTAGCAAGGAAAAGGGAGCTTTATTTCCAGATTCACATTCCATCCGTGGGAACGAAGAAAAGACAACAATATCTCTGTGTGAGATTTTGCTTGTTGGAAAGATGGCGCCTGAACCAATATGTCGTCCAGGTAGGGTGCCACAGAAATTCCATGAGAACGGATCACTGCCAAATTGCCCCCAGATCCTTTGAAATTTTTTTGGAAGCCGTGGCTAGACCAAAGGAAGGGCAACAAACTGGAAATGTTTGTCCAGAAAGGCAAATCTCAGGAATCTGGGATGGTCCCTGTGAATAGGAACATGAACATATGCATCCTTTAGGTCTATAGTTGTCATGAATTGACCCTCTTGTACTAAAGGAAGAGTGAAGCATATAGTCTTGTTTAGACACTTGTTTAGACACTTCAAGTCTAGAATGGGACGGAAAGTTCCCTCTTTTTTGGGAACCACAAATAAGTTGGAGTAGAACCCGTGACCCTGTTCCTGCACTGGAACTGGAACTATCACTCCCAGGGAGGAAAGATGTTGTATACATTTCAAGAATGCCTCTCTCTTTATCTGGTCTGCAGATAATCTTGAGAGAAGGTATCTGCCTCTGGGAGGAAAAGTCTTGAATTCCAATTTGTAACCCTGGGATACTATGTCCACAGTCCAGGGATCTGGGACATCTCATATCCAGGCTTAAGAGAACTGAGAAAGTCTGACCCCCACCTGATCCGATCCCAGATCAGGGGCAAAACCTTCATGCTGATTTGGAATCAACTGCAGGTTTCTTTGATTGTTCCCCTTGTTCCAAGACTGACTGGGTTTCCAAGAAGACTTGGATTGTTCCTTCTTGGAAGAAGAAGGGGAAGGCTTTCCTCTAGAGTTACGAAAGGAATGAAAATTACTCTGACGTCCTTTAGGCCTATTCTTCTTATCTTGAGGTAGAAAAGACCCCTTTCCACCGGTAATATCAGAGCTAATTTCTGCCAAACTGGGTCCAAACAAGGTTTTGCCCTTGTAAGGAATCGCCAGAAGCTTAACTTTAGAGGAAACGTCCGCAGACCAGAATTTCAACCATAAGGCCCTAGGACGGCTAAGACAGCGAAACTAGAAGTTTTAGCTCCTAGTCTAACAACCTGTAAAATGGCATCTGCAAAAAAGGAATTGGCCAATTTAAGGCCTAGATTTGGAGTTCGGCGGTAGCCGTCAAAACCAGCGTTAGAGGCTCCTAACGCTGGTTTTGGCCGCCCGCTGGTATTTGGAGTCAGTGATTAAAGGGTCTAATGCTCACTTTACAGCCGCGACTTTTCCATACCGCAGATCCCCCTACGCCATTTGCGTAGCCTATATTTTCAATGGGATCTTTCTAACGCTGGTATTTAGAGTCGTTTCTGAAGTGAGCGTTAGAGCTCTAACGACAAGATTCCAGCCGCCTGAAAATAGCAGGAGTTAAGAGCTTTCTGGCTAACGCCGGTTCATAAAGCTCTTAACTACTGTACCCTAAAGTACACTAACACCCATAAACTACCTATGTACCCCTAAACCGAGGTCCCCCCACACCGCCGCCACTCGATTAAAATTTTTTTTTTTTTTTTTTTTTTTTTTTTTTAAATATTTTTATTTGAGGTTTAAAGTGAGGCATACAGAGAACATAGGACAGTTAAAACACAGTGTTCGCTATAATACATAAATCTCATGACATGAAGCTTCAAGTATACAGTATGTTTTTCTAAAACAGAAGTCCACAAATATAGTAAATAATTCAGATGCCTAATGATCAGTAGCCCTCCATATTGACATAAGAGGTCTCTCATGGGCCTCATCACTGTAAAGTCTAAGAGAAGGAGGTTAATCCCAACAATGGAGACCACTTTTGGATCCCAGCTGATAAACCTCATTTTTTAATAAACATTCTATAATAATCTGCTATGGACACAACAGCTGTGGATAATATTAATAGGGTAAGGTAAATTTAGAATATTTGGTGTCAACTAGGTAAAATAATGCTAACGTACACTGTAATATAATATAAAGTTTCTGTGCTGACCTACTTAGGAAAAGGGGCAATCTCAAGACTTTTTATGTAGTAATCAGACAAGGGCAAGACGGGTATAGAAATTACTTGTATGGAGAACCTCAACTCAGACCTAGAATCATTTCCTATGCGCTACTAAATATGAATGCTAGTTATATAATTATGTGCAAGGTGCACAACCCCGGCCGCAGGTCATGCACCACCACACCATGAGTTTAGAATAACAATAAGATAGGCGTTTAATAAACACATAACTTGAGGTCAGTTTAGGTTAATATACCCCACCTTGCCAACTGCTGCTGACCTATGTGTAAAGCTGTCATTAGCTAGCTGCCGGGGAGGGAAAAAGAATACAATCTGTGAGAAAATAATAAGTGACTCCCCTATCCTGCCATTTCTGGAGGAAACTGCAAAGGGCAAATGCAATAGTGGGTTAGTATAGAGATAAGCATCTAAATTGGGTTTTGTAGGGTGGTCTCAATATCAATAGAATTAGGATATGTGGAAAAAAATACCCCTGTATGTTGAGATACAGCTATGAAAAGAGACTATAACTTGTATGCAATCAAAAGTGAAATAACACAAGGATAGGAAACCACGGAAAGATTCAAACCATACTACACAGAATAAACACTGAAAATAACAGCAGGAAAAATTGCAAGCAAAACTGGGTGGGTATAAATACAACATTGACCGTAATTCTGAATTAACACACCAGCTTAACCCACCCCAGTGCGAGTCACTATATCAGAGTCATTTTGTCTTGTTGCTCGCCGGGTAGCCCACAGTCTGAGCCTTACATAGGTAGTAACGCTATAGTAGTATCTCTGCCTCTGAATATTGTTCCAAGTTAACAGCCACACAGCGGTGCAGTAGGAGTTTTTCCAAATTAGCAAAGTCACCACAAGATCCCCATATTGTACACATGTACCTCTAGAATCTCGGGGTAATCGTTCTGCAGGGGCTCTCTTAGCCACCGAGGTGCACTGCGATCTTGGCCACGTATCTTCCCCGCCCTGGAACGAGCGCTCAGCAAGGGCTCTCTCAATAATAAGTAGGGGGATTGATTGGGCCTCTGCTATGCCGGTTCTACTATTCCCTGCACAGGTTGCATCTCCACTGACATCGCGGTCAATTTTAACTTTTGTGATCACCCCAGCATCTGTTACCGGTCCCGCAACAGCGAATGCCTTGTCTTCTGCAGCTAGGATAGATACGTAGCACCGGGGCCCCAAAGTGCCACTACTAATATGCGTCGCCAAAACAGGACCGGGTAGTGTAGGTCGCTGGGGCACTCTAAGAACTCCAGGCTTGAATGCCGCAGCTAGCTTTTCCTCTAGGGCAGCATGGTGAACTGACAAAAGGTTTCTCAGCTCTTCAATAAAGGTATTGACACCCTTCATGTCCATGTTGATGCTTTGTATAGATCAGTAAGTCAGCACACTGAATAGGATGGTACAGATGTACGCACGCTTGTGCTTTGTAGTGTTGCAGGGACTGGTGAGGTAGCTCTGCGTCTTAACGACAGGCACACAAAGGGTACCCGCCGGGGGTCTTAAAGATGGTAACTGTCCTCAGCATAAGTTGGGAGCCTGGGAACAGTTGTAGACTAGTGCAGCCACGAGGTTGTGTAAAATGGCCACCGCTTATGTGGATTCAAGGTGAAGCTCCGGGCCTGAGTCAAATAAAGTGACACCCTATGTTAGATTCGGCTTCGCCAGCTGTTAGACCAGAGTCCAGGGTATACTTAAGTAGTTTTTTAGGGTTCAACTCATCAGTAAGTAGTAAATACATACATTTATGGCGCAGCCAGGACCAGAGCAAAGAAATTATGCGGCCATTCTCGGGCTCTCCAGGCTCCGCCCCCTCGATTAAAATTTTTAACCCCTAATCTGCCGACCGCCACCTACGTTATCCTTATGTACCCCTAATCTGCTGCCCCTAACCCCGCCGACCCCTGTATTATATTTATTAACCCCTAATCTGCCCCCCACAACGTCGCCGCCAGCTACTTAAAATAATTAACCCCTAATCTTCCGACCGCAAATCGCCGCCACCTACGTTATCCCTATGTACCCCTAATCTGCTGCCCCTAACATCGCCGACCCCTATATTATATTTATTAACCCCTAATCTGCCCCCCTCAACGTCGCCGACACCTGCCTACACTTATTAACCCCTAATCTGCCGAGCGGACCTGAGCGCTACTATAATAAATGTATTAACCCCTAATCCGCCTCACTAACCCTATCATAAATAGTATTAACCCCTAATCTGCCCTCCCTAACATCGCCGACACCTAACTTCAATTATTAACCCCTAATCTGCCGACCGGAGCTCACCGCTATTCTAATAAATGTATTAACCCCTAAAGCTAAGTCTAACCCTAACACTAACACCCCCCTAAGTTAAATATAATTTTTATCTAACGAAATAAATTAACTCTTATTAAATAACTTATTCCTATTTAAAGCTAAATACTTACCTGTAAAATAAATCCTAATATAGCTACAATATAAATTATAATTATATTATAGCTATTTTAGGATTAATATTTATTTTACAGGCAACTTTGTAATTATTTTAACTAGGTACAATAGCTATTAAATAGTTAAGAACTATTTAATAGTTACCTAGTTAAAATAATAACAAATTTACCTGTAAAATAAATCCTAACCTAAGTTATAATTAAACCTAACACTACCCTATCAATAAAATAATTAAATAAACTACCTACAATTAACCTAACACTACACTATCAATAAATTAATTAAACACAATTCCTACAAATAAATACAATTAAATAAACTAGCTAAAGTACAAAAAATAAAAAAGAACTAAGTTACAGAAAATAAAAAAATATTTACAAACATAAGAAAAATATTACAACAATTTTAAACTAATTACACCTACTCTAAGCCCCCTAATAAAATAACAAAGCCCCCCAAAATAAAAAATTCCCTACCCTATTCTAAATTAAAAAAGTTACAAGCTCTTTTACCTTACCAGCCCTGAACAGGGCCCTTTGCGGGGCATGCCCCAAGAATTTCAGCTCTTTTGCCTGTAAAAAAAAACATACAATACCCCCCCCCCAACATTACAACCCACCACCCACATACCCCTAATCTAACCCAAACCCCCCTTAAATAAACCTAACACTAAGCCCCTGAAGATCTTCCTACCTTGTCTTCACCATCCAGGTATTACTGATCCGTCCTGGCTCCAAGATCTTCATCCAACCCAAGCGGGGGTTGGCGATCCATAATCCGGTCCAGAAGAGGCTCCAAAGTCTTCCTCCTATCCGGCAAGAAGAGGACATCCGGACCGGCAAACATCTTCTCCAAGCGGCATCTTTGATCTTCTTCCATCCGGAGCGAAGCGGCAGGATCCTGAAGACATCCAGCGCGGAACATCCATCCGGACCGACGACTGAACGACGAATGACTGTTCCTTTAAGGGACGTCATCCAAGATGGCGTCCCTCGAATTCCGATTGGCTGATAGGATTCTATCAGCCAATCGGAATTAAGGTAGGAATTTTCTGATTGGCTGATGGAATCAGCCAATCAGAATCAAGTTCAATCCAATTGGCTGATCCAATCAGCCAATCAGATTGAGCTCGCATTCTATTGGCTGTTCCGATCAGCCAATAGAATGCGAGCTCAATCTGATTGGCTGATTGGATCGGCCAATCGGATTGAACTAGATTCTGATTGGCTGATTCCATCAGCCAATCAGAAAATTCCTACCTTAATTCCGATTGGCTGATAGAATCCTATCAGCCAATCGGAATTCGAGGGACGCCATCTTGGATGACGTCCCTTAAAGGAACAGTCATTCGTCGTTCAGTCGTCGGTCCGGATGGATGTTCCGCGCTGGATGTCTTCAGGATCCTGCCGCTTCGCTCCGGATGGAAGAAGATCGAAGATGCCGCTTGGAGAAGATGTTTGCCGGTCCGGATGTCCTCTTCTTGCCGGATAGGAGGAAGACTTTGGAGCCTCTTCTGGACCGGATTATGGATCGCCAACCCCCGCTTGGGTTGGATGAAGATCTTGGAGCCAGGACGGATCGGTGATACCTGGATGGTGAAGACAAGGTAGGAAGATCTTCAGGGGCTTAGTGTTAGGTTTATTTAAGGGGGGTTTGGGTTAGATTAGGGGTATGTGGGTGGTGGGTTGTAATGTTGGGGGGGGGGGTATTGTATGTTTTTTTTTACAGGCAAAAGAGCTGAAATTCTTGGGGCATGCCCCGCAAAGGGCCCTGTTCAGGGCTGGTAAGGTAAAAGAGCTTGTAACTTTTTTAATTTAGAATAGGGTAGGGAATTTTTTATTTTGGGGGGCTTTGTTATTTTATTAGGGGGCTTAGAGTAGGTGTAATTAGTTTAAAATTGTTGTAATATTTTTCTTATGTTTGTAAATATTCTTTTATTTTCTGTAACTTAGTTCTTTTTTATTTTTTGTACTTTAGCTAGTTTATTTAATTGTATTTATTTGTAGGAATTGTGTTTAATTAATTTATTGATAGTGTAGTGTTAGGTTAATTGTAGGTAGTTTATTTAATTATTTTATTGATAGGGTAGTGTTAGGTTTAATTATAACTTAGGTTAGGATTTATTTTACAGGTAAATTTGTTATTATTTTAACTAGGTAACTATTAAATAGTTCTTAACTATTTAATAGCTATTGTACCTGGTTAAAATAAATACAAAGTTACCTGTAAAATAAATATTAATCCTAAAATAGCTATAATATAATTATAATTTATATTGTAGCTATATTAGGATTTATTTTACAGGTAAGTATTTAGCTTTAAATAGAAATAAGTTATTTAATAAGAGTTAATTTATTTCGTTAGATAAATATTATATTTAACTTAGGGGGGTGTTAGTGTTAGGGTTAGACTTAGCTTTAGGGGTTAATCCATTTATTAGAATAGCGGTGAGCTCCGATCGGAAGATTAGGGGTTAATGCTTGAAGTTAGGTGTCGGCGATGTTAGGGAGGGCAGATTAGGGGTTAATACTATTTATTATAGGGTTAGTGAGGCGGATTAGGGGTTAATAACTTTATTATAGTAGCGCTCAGGTCCGCTCGGCAGATTAGGGGTTAATAAGTGTAGGCAGGTGTCGGCGACGTTGTGGGGGGCAGGTTAGGGGTTAATAAATATAATATAGGGGTCGGCGGTGTTAGGGGTAGCAGATTAGGGGTACATAGGGATAACGTAGGTGGCGGCGGTTTACGGAGCGGCAGATTAGGGGTTTAAAAAAATATGCAGGGGTCAGCGATAGCGGGGGCGGCAGATTAGGGGTTAATAAATGTAAGGTTAGGGGTGTTTAGACTCGGGGTACATGTTAGAGTGTTAGGTGCAGACGTAGGAAGTGTTTCCCCATAGACAACAATGGGGCTGCGTTAGGAGCTGAACGCTGCTTTTTTGCAGGTGTTAGGTTTTTTTTCAGCTCAAACAGCCCCATTGTTTCCTATGGGGGAATCGTGCACGAGCACGTTTTTGAGGCCGGCCGCGTCCGTAAGCAACTCTGGTATCGAGAGTTGTATTTGCGGTAAAAATGCTCTACGCTCCTTTTTTGGAGCCTAACGCAGCATTTGTTTGAACTCTCGATACCAGAGTTAATTTTATGGTGCGGCCAGAAAAAAGCCCGCGGAGCGTTAACAGCCCTTTTACCGCCGAACTCCAAATCTAGGCCTAAGAGTTTTAATCCTATCTTGAATTTCATCCAAGGAAGTCTCTACTTGAAGAGAATCAAACCAATAAGATGCCGCACTAGTCACGGTGGCAATACACACCGCAGGTTGCCATTGGAGACCTTGATGAACATAAATCTTTTTCAAATAAGCCTCCAGCTTCTTGTCCATCGGATCTTTAAAAGAGCAGCTATCCTCAATAGTGGTTTTCTTAGCCAGAGTTGAAATGGCCCCTTCAACTTTGGCTACAGTATACCAAGGGTCTTTAATGAAGTCCTCGACAGGAAACATTTTATTAAAAATGGGAGATGGGAAAAAAGACACCCCTGGTTTCTCCCACTCCTGCTAGGCACAGGAAAAATGGCTAGACACAGGAAAAATCTCCGAAGTGGAAGGTTCATCAAAGAAACTATTAAGTTTACTAGATTTCTTAGAAGTGACAATGACAGGGGTATCAGAGTCATCTAAAATAGCTAAAACCTCCTTTAACAATACACAATGGTGTTCAAGCTTAAATCTGAAGGATACTACCTCAGAAGAAGGAATTATACTGTCCGAATCTGAGATTTCACTCTCAAAAAGTCCTGATGTATCTTCCTCATCAGACTTATGAGAAAGGGCAACTTGGGAAGCAGAACTGAGGACAGGCACGTTACTTTCTGAATTTCTAGATTTCCTCTTGTGTTTTCCCTATAATCTGGGAATGGCAGCTAATGCTGCAGATACTGCTGAAGATACCTGGGCAGCAATTTCTGCTTTTAAATAAACTCCACTAGGAGTTATAGAGGAACCGCAGGGCACTGCATGTGACACCATTGAGGCTTGGGACGTAGAAGGAGAAATCTGAGGTATTATATTAACAGCATCATCCTGAGAGACATTAGGTTCAACAATTTTACCTTTATTTTGCAAGGTTTTCTTGACACATGAAGAACAAAATTGCATAGGAGCTGCAATTTGTGCATCTAAACATAATAATCATGAATTCATGCGAGCAGGCTCTTGCTCCATATCAGACATGTTGTGAAACAGTAAATAAACTTGTACAGATAAGTTTAAAAGATTTTAATATTCAATTAAAATAAGCCACGATAAAAATACACTTTAAATGTTATCACAAATTAGGATCGATCCCCAGCTAAAATTATGTGAGAAAAGTTAAGAAAAAACTTTTAATAAACATTAAATAAACTTCTAAAATACCCCTCAGGCAACCCCACACCTCAATTTCTTGAGGTGCCTTACAACAACTTTTTCCTCAGAAACGTTATGAAGTAAAGCCGGTCAGGTGACCGCAACTTCCAAGCTCAAATTACTGCTGCTACACAGAGATAGGCTTACCAGACATCACAGTTTGACTGGGATTGTCCCTGTTTGAAGGCGCTGTCCCAGTGTTCCACCCGATTGTTCATTCTGTCCCAGTTAGTGCCGGCATTACAAATACCAGCAATGCAAAAGCCATTTTTTTACATTCTGATTGCAATTGGCTAGCATAGCTGACATGGGCGGGATTATCACAAAATGCTATACTGTGTAAGTCCCTGAATGTCTCCTCTAAACTCTAAATTAATTGCTAGTACCACACAACCCTCCAATTGGAAGCACACTCAGTGACACGCCAAAATATCTTTATTCATCCAATCCAAAAATGTGCTGCAGTGAGAGGAATTTAAAGGATTACTTTCTGTTATAATTTTTAAGCTAAACAACTAACATATTAAAGTTAATAAATGTTAATTAAAACCTACTGACCTATATTTTCTCCAAAACGAAGTTTCATAACGTTTTAAAAGTTATATCTTTTATTCGCCGATGATGTCACATTATCCTGCCCACTATTTTCAGCATTGAGTGTTCAAAATACTTAAACCAATAACTTTGTGTTTAAAGGGCCATTTTGAAACCTAGGTATTGTAAACGGATCGGTACAGAGCAAAGGATACCCACGGAGTGGGTTTGGAAAGCAATTAAATGTGCAGACTAAATTTCTGATATACGGTAGAGATATGTTAATGAAATGCTATTGATAAAAAGCATATTTGGGGTAGTTAGTTAGTAACAGGCATAGAAAATATTTACTTACAGTGGCCATTTAAGGAGTCATCTGACAAAACACTGACAGTAGCATTGACAGTGCAGGGCAGAACCAGGGCTATAATGAACTGGTAATAATTGTGGAAGAAAAGGGAAGAAAAGACTGAACCAGGACATGAAGAGAGTTAGTAACGGAAGCAAAGCGGGACCAGGAAAGAGTTAGTCATAACCGTGGCACCAAGGCACACAGGGCAGAACAGGAGTGAATAAGACCAGGAATATCCAAGCTACCTCCCGTACACACTACCATGCCTCCACTCAGAGTGAGCATAATCGATTCAGGAAATTGGTGAGTCAGAATCAGCAGTAATCACTGTGTCACAAGCATTGAATATCACTCATTTTGGTCATAGTCTCATAGGGACTGACCAGTTGAAACTAGGAGGTAAATAATAAATGCTACAAACTGGGATCTTGGTGTAGTTTTATCCAGTACTGGTATTTATTTACTGGAGCAACAATTACGTCACTTCATTTCCTAAAACTAGACTCTCTTATTTTACTGGTACAGTCTCCAACTCCATCAATAAATGGTGAAATCCTAATCTTCTCACTGTTTGGGTCAGTGCTTACCATGAATACTACGTGAATAGTTATAATTCACTACCGACTGCTTCTACTCTAACCTCCCATCACAAGACTAGCGCTGACCTCAACCATTAACCTCTAATGACTTGTAGTTACTATAGGCTTATAGATTAGTATGGAATGTAGTTGTTATCCCTCCCAAAGCTCTTTTTACATTTTGCTATGGGGCCTAGAGATTCTTTAGTAATGGCCCAGACTGGTCAAGCAGTAGCCTCCCATCAATGAGCATTCTGCCCCTGCTCTTCAACTACTGACTGTTTTATTACTAAATTATGGTAATGAACACAGACCAGCAGTTTAATGCTTCCATTTCACAGTATCTACCTCCATCCCTTTACAATTGCAGGGCCTGTATGTGTCTCCTTATGTGCACCATGCTGTTGCATTGGTCATACTAATGATAATTAACACTGCAAACACAGATGACAACAAGTATATTGTTCAATATAATATAATTCCTCTATATATGTAGAAATACTAATTTGCATAGCCATATCCATACCATCTCTGAGTAGTTTCTGCTTTAACGTCTAACTTTTCCAACCCTAACTACTTTCATATAACTGAATGATGTAGTGCCACTTATTGATACCTTCTATTCCAGTCAGAGTCTATTTTTAAAGAGATTAAGTTATGCATCTGTGAGTATTTTGGAAAATGAGTTCCGGTCGTCAATTGCCACGCCCCCTTGTTGCATCGTTTTATTTTAAAGCAAAGGGGAAATGAATAAGCTGCTGAAATAAAAATGAAGCTTTGCTTTCAGTTTAAACTTGTATTGTTTTATTAAGTAAATATGTGTTAGAAAATAAAACCTAATAAAAACATTTTACCCTTTCTTTTTAAAAGAGTTTAAATGTTAGTCTCACACATGCTACAGTGCCTGCTTCATGCCCCAGTGTAATCCTATGTCCCAATAAAAAAGCAGTGGCTTTTAATTTGTTAAGTGCATAGTCTCCCCAACTGGAAGAAAAAGCACTAACCTGCTCCGCTGTCCGGCATGTAGACAGTTACAAGGTATGAGAAGACACAGTTCTTCACAGAGACCTTTGAAAAAGAAAGAACAAAGTAGCCAACTCTGGCTTTCTAAACTAGGACAGCAATTGTTAGGAAAACACAGTAAGTAGCTCTTTACTAGTTCCTAACTGCTTCAAAGCCACCACTACCCGACTGCAAGGAATGATGTGAAATACGGCTATACCCCAAAACTTGCTTGTAGATTAAACTTCACCTCCTCCATGCACCGAAGGCAAAGAGAATGACTGGGGGTTGTGGGTAAAGGAGTGATATTTAGCAGTTTAACTGTGGTGCTCTTTGCTTCCTCCTGCTGGCTAGGAGTGATATTCCCAACAGTAATTACTGAAGCTGTGGACTCACCATATCTTAGGAAAGAAATACATATGTCAGGGTTCTTATACAAAACATTTCTTTAAACAGCCCTGACATATATATTTTTCATATGTGTCCCTTTTTAAAGCGGCAATATGGTCACCCTAGTGTATCACAATCCCTTAAGACTTTTCTGAGTCGGGAGATTGACAGCCCCTGCTAACTCAGAATTGGGGTGGCATTGTACACTAGCCGTAGTGGGCAGTGATAAAACCAGGCAGCGTAGATGTTCACCCGGATGTTAAATCTGGCCCATAGAATGAAAATGTACTGATAGTACATTAATATTATTTAAACGTTTTTAAAACAGAATACTGAAAAGTACAACAGGACATATGTTATGTTTTAAAGAAAAACAATAATTATTTTTTGTATAATGAAAAAAAAAAGATTTTAAAGTGATGAACTGCAGGCTTAGAAAAGCCTAATTTAAAGTGCAGCAAAAAATATTTAGAAATGTATCATTAATTTGAAGGTAGTTTAGAATTTAAAGGGACTGTCAACACCAGCATTGATGTTGTTTTAAAAGATAGATAATCCCTTAATTACCCATTCCCCAGTTTTGCATAACCAACACAGTTATAATAATACATAATTACCTCTATTAATTACTTTGTATCTAAGCCCCCTTATTTCATTTCTTTTGACAGATTCGCATTTTAACCAATCAATGCTCACTCCTTGGTAAATTCACGTGCATGAGCTCAATGTTATCTATATGAAAAACATGAACTATTGCCCTCTAGTGGTGAAAAACTGTCAAAATGCATTTAGATTAGAGGCGACCTTCAAGGTCTAAGAAACTAACAGCCAGATTATGAGTTTTGCGTTATGAGGGGTGCGGTACTAACTTGCACGTTATTCTTACCGCTCACTTACCTACAGTGCTGGTATTACAGGTTTTTCTAAACCCGGCGTTATTAGGCAAGAAGTGAGCGTAGAGCAACATTGTGCTCCATACTGCACTCCAATACCAGCGCTGCTTAAGTCAGCGGTGAGCTGGTTGTACGTGCTTGTGCACAATTTCCCCATAGACTTCAATGATGGGGAGAGCCGGCTTGAAAAAACCTAACACCTGCAAAAAACTTGAAAACAACAACTGCGCAGCACTTTGATCTGAATTATATTGAAGCTGAAGTTTATGTTATGTGCAGACTGCACCGCTGGTGCATCAGAGTAATTCACCTACCAATTGGAGGATTTCTGGTGACGTGTATAGCCACTGTGTGTCTGTCGGGCGACCCCGAATAGTCCCGTTCTGCTACTACAGGCATCTGTTTGTGCCACTCTGTTTGTGAGTATATCTTACTACTGGGGGGGAGAAATTTGTCTCTAACTGTGACCGTCCCGACGATACTATTTTATGGTTGGCGCCTCTCCTTCTCTTCCTTTACTGCATCTTAGGAATTCATCCGGGATTACTTTTTGGGAGTGCAGCCTTGAATGCACTAGTTCCATTTGAAGTTCTACATCCAGCACTAGCGCACCTATATGGGGACTTTCAGATCCTTGTCTTGTTTAACACCTGCAAAAAAGCAGCGTAAAGCTCCGTAACGCAGCCCCATTGATTCCTATGGGTAAACACATTTTATGTTTACACCTAACACCCTAACATGAACCCTGAGTCTAAACACCCTTAATCTTACACTTATTAACCCCTAATATTCCGCCCCAGACATCGCCAACACTGACATTATACTTATTAACCCCTAATCTGCCGCTCTGGACATTGCCGCCATCTACATTATACTTATGAACTGCTGCCCTCAACATAGCCGACACCTACATTATATTTATTAACCCCTAATCTGCTGCCCACAACATCGTCGACATCTATATAATGTTAATAACCCCTAATCTGCCTCCCCAACGTCGCCGCCACTATAATAAACATATTAACCCCTAAACCACCGTACTCCCGCATCACAAACACTAGTTAAATATTATTAACCCCTAATCTGCCACCCCTAACATCGCCGCCACCTACCTACATTTATTAACTCCTAATCTGCCACCCCAACGTCGCCGTCACTATACTAAATGTATTAACCCCTAAACCTAAGTCTAACCCTAACCCTAACACCCCCTAACTTACATATAATTAAAATAAATATAAATAAAACCTACAATTAAATACAATTAACTAAATTAAATACACTTAGCTAAATTACAAAAAAATCAAACACTAAATTAATCAAAATAAAAAACAAATTACAAGATCTTTAAACGAGTTACACCTAATCTAATAGCCCTATCAAAATAAAAAAGCCCCCCCAAAATAAAAATAAAAACCTAGCCTAAACTAACTACCATTAGCCCTTAAAAGGGCCTTTTGCAGGGCATTGCCCCAAAGAAATCAGCTCTTTTACCTGAAAAAAAAATACAAACAACCCCCAACAGTAAAACCCACCACCCACACAAACAAACCCCCAAATAAAACCCTAACTAAAAAAAACTAAGCTCCCCATTGCCCTGAAAAGGGCATTTGGATGGACATTGCCCTTAAAAGGGCATTTAGCTCTATTGCTGCCCAAAGTCCCTAACCTAAAAATAAAACCCACCCAATAAACCCTTAAAAAAACCTAATACTGTAAAATAAAAAATAAACCCTAAGCTAGCTACAATGTAACTATTAGTTATATTGTAGCTAGCTTAGGGTTTATTTTACAGGTAAGTATTTAGATTTAAATAGGAATAATTTAGGTAATAATTGTAGGTTTTATTTATATTTATTTTAATTATATTTAAGTTAGGGGGTGTTAGGGTTAGGGTTAGACTTAAGTTTAGGGGTTAATAAATATAATATAGTGGCGGCGACATTGGGGGCGGCAGATTAGGGGTTAGTAATATTTAACTAGTGATATTTAACTAGTGTTTGCGAGGCGGGAGGACAGCGGTTTAGAGGTTAACATGTTTATTCTAGTGGCGGCGATGTCGGGAGCAGCAGATTAGGGGTTAATCATTTTATTTTAGTGTTTGCGATTCGGGAGGGCCTTGGTTTAGGGTTTAATTGGTAGTTTTTGGGTGTTAGTGTTCTTTTTAGCACTTTAGTTATGAGTTTTATGCTACGGCTTTGTAGTGTAAAACTCATAACTACTGACTTTAGAATGTGTTACGAATCTTGCGGAATAGGCTGTACCGCTCACTTTTTGGCCTAAAAAAAAAGCTTGGAATACCAGCGCAATGGAAGTACCATTGCAAATAGACTATACGCAAATTGCGTAAGTTGATTTGCGGTAAGGCCAAAAAAGTGTGCGGTGCCCCTAAATCTGCAAGACTCGTAATACCAGCGGTAGTAAAAAAGCCTTAACGCTGCTTTTTTACTCATAACGCATGACTCGTAATCTAGCCGTATGACTGTCCCTTTAAGAAGAAATATGTTTGTGTTAGTTAAATCATAAAAACATATTCACAACATAGATATAAAGTAAACATTAAAATAGAGCTGAGTGTTAAGACATTAAGCAGGTGTAAAATACTTAAACGGACATAAAACACAATTTTTTTCTTTCATGATTGAAGCAGAGGGGCCCATTTATCAAAGGGCTTGTGGACCTGATCCGACACTGCGGATCAGGTCCGCAAGACCTCGCTAAATGCGGAGAGCAATACGCTCTCCACATTTAACATTGCACCAGCAGCTCACAAGAGCTGCTGGTGCAACGCCGCCCCCTGCTGACTCGCGGCCAATCGGCCGCCAGCAGGGAGCTGTCAATCAACCCGATCGTATTCGATCGGGTTGATTTCCGGCGGTTCCTGTCCGCCTGCTCAGAGCAGGCGGACAGGGTTATGAAGCAGCGGTCTTTAGACCGCTGCTTCATAACTTGTGTTTCTGGCGAGTCTGAAGACTCGCCAGAAACACGGCCCTTCAAGTTCCATACGGAGCTTGATAAATGGGCCTGCTAGAATACAGTTTCTCTTGGTATCGTTTGCAGAAAAGCAAGTATGTAGGCTTAAGAGTGGGCATGTGTCTGGAACACTATACAGCAGCAGTTTTGCAAGAATACGTTTACATTTGCAAGAGCACAATATGGCAGTCATCTTTGCTGCCATGTAATATTCTAGACAAGTGCACACTACCTACCTAGATATGCTCTTCAACAAAGTATATCATGAAAAATAAGCACATTTGATAATAGAAATAAATTGGAAACTTGTTTTTTTTTTTTTTTTTTTTTTTTTTTTGGAAACTTGTTTTTAACTAAATACTCTGAATAATAATCTGAATTGTAAACAATTTTGTTGTTCATGTCCCTTTAAGGCTTCCATTGTGCTGTAGGTTTTTCAGTTTTTGTCAGACGTTAACCCTACCCCAGTTTTCATTTAACATTCTTCAAATTTGTAGCATTTTTAGAAGAAAAATATATTTTTTTTTTTTTAAATTATTTTTTTATTGAAGTTAAGACATATATCATCACAACAAGAACTCGCCCTAAGGCCAAAGTTACAACAAATAGATTTATACATTGTCTATACATAGGCATTGTTGAGGAAGCAGTATGCTCACATATCAAGAGAAGGTACATTTCGTATCTGGTTTTGAAGGTAGACAATATCTTAGGCGAGATGAAATAGAACTTCATTTTATATTATATCATCAGCGTATGAGCTCCACTTTCTAATGATGTTTTGCCTAAAACCAAAATATCAGCCTGTGGAGGGTTAATATAAATATCAGCCACTTTTGGGCCGAAATATATAGGGGGGTGGGGGATATTCAGCGGGTAAGCACCGCTATACGCATAGGGAAAGGGGTGGGGGGGGGGCGGAGCCATATATAAATGTAAGCAGAATATGGTGTCTGGTGTGGACTCATAAGTGCCCAATCGTAGAAACCATAGGTCTGGTAGCTGGGCTACTAAAAAGCCAAATGGTATATGTTTTGGTATGTTAGTCAACTTAGGGGTAGAATGTGGGGTAGAGTAAGTTCTTCACGTAAAATGGAGTAACTAAATAGAGGTCTGCAGAGCCATTCAGGGAGACCTAAGCATTACAAGCATAGATTATAAAGAGATGCATACATGTTACAATAATGTCAACTCACATAAGCATTCAGGACTTATCCAAAGAACAACAAAATAGGTGATATATGAGCTTATCCGAACACTGCGTATCCAACTTGCCCACTAGCAGAGGTGGAGCATGATAGAAAACATATATTTCGATATAACATATGAGAAGATAATAAACAGTTTGGTAACAATGAGGTACATTTGAACATTCAAGAAACTCATTATATATGTAGTACATAACATAACTTGCAAGGAAGTAAGGCAGATTATAGGATGTCTTTAACAGTAGTAGATAATAGTTCTAATTGTAGCAAGATAGCACTATGCACAAACTACTCTGAGTTAGACCTTAATAGGAATGGTTGTAATCGCAAAAAAAAGTGAGTGCTATATTAGGTCTATTATTATGAGACTGGTGAGATTCACTCAGAAAAGTCAACAAGTTGAGAAAAAGGACTTGACACATATACAACAATGCTCTGCTACACTATTTTCTAAACAGTTCAAGGCCTCAAGCATAAAAGTAATATAATATCGTACCACTGGGACCCGTTAATTAAGCATAAATAAAATGAGATGTAGTAAACAATTAAATGAGGTATATGTCTGCGTCTGAGTTGTTGTTATGGGCTATGGATACATCCAGATATGACAACATAAACATATCTCTGCCTTTAAATATGCGAAGAGCTAGGATTTAGTTTCGCTATAGGAGACTTTATGCAAATGGAATGGGACAAGTGCATATCTAATCTGATCTAAATTAGCTAAGATGAGAGCATAATTCAGGACTACTATGAAGTAGTGTAAGTAATCTTATTTATAATTTTAATCTGGATAGTGGACAGAGGTTAAGAATTTAACAGATTCCAACAGGAGATAGTGCCACTATTTACATGAGCTAGGTTACACTCCACATAGGTAAGCTTAAGACTAATAGGTCCATGTAGGTATTGATCATGATATGCTAATATAGGTGTAAGGCATGGCATGTAACCATTCCCTCTGCTGATGAGTGCATACTTATATACATAAACGAACCACAGGTATCACATGGACATCACAAACAAGGCATTTCTATACAAGGAGTGTAGACATGAGAGAACAACAAGCTAAATATATCCAAATATGACGATATATACTTATCTCTGCCTTTAAATATGCTAAGAGCTAATAATTAGTTTCATTATAGGAGACTTTATGCAGATGGAATGGGACAAGTGCATAGTGAATCTGGCACAAATTAACTAAGATGAGAGCATAATTTAGAATTAGTAGTGCAAGCAACCCTATTTACAGTTCTAATCTGGGTAGTGGGCAAAGGTTAAGAATTCAACAAATTCCAACAGAACCTAGTGCCCCTATTTACATGAGCTAGGTTACACTCTACATAGGTGAGCTTCAGACTTATAGGTCCATGCAGATATTGATCATGATATTCTAAAATAAGTGTGAGGAATGGCATGGGACTATTCCCTCTGCTGATGAGTGCACATTTATATGCAAATACAAACCACATGCAGCGCAGAGAAATCACAGACAAGGCATTTCTATGCTAGGAGTTTAAACATGAGAAAAGGACAAGCTTAAAAGCTAAAATATACAACTTTTTATGAATAAAGTCAAGTGCTATGAAAACTGTGGAAAGATAAATAAACATGTGGCCTAAGCTAGTACTATTCTAGCTGGGAATGGGAAATTGGCCATAGAATACCTGAATAGCCACAACTGAAGCTTAAGAAACATCACATTATACAGTTTAAGCATGGTAGTATTAATATTGGGCTGCGGGGGTGTAATAGCCAAAAGTTCTGAACACTAGATAATGTCAGATTATAGAATAAGTTATTATGTCCCATTTCTTGAGGCTGCTAGCCTTCATTCAGGATACTAATAGTCCCCTAACATGGCTTAGGTATAAGTTCAAGGCAATCAGAGTTCAAAGTTACTGGGCTGCGGGGTTGTGACAACAAAAAGTTCCACAAATAGCATGCAAAGTTTTTCCTCAACGGCTTAGGGAGAATGAACAAAATAGGTGAAATGTCTTTCTCTTAGCCTGTATCCCATAGGACAGACTATCCAATGCCCAGTCTGTAAGATCCTGTGTGTGGTAAGCCAAATAAGGCTAGCAATATCCCGCATGTAATGGAGTCTATGAAACTCCTTGCCTGCTCTATATTTGTACTAGTAGGCCACAGCAGTATAGAAAAGACATCCAGCCTAACACAAACCTCTGTGAGCAGCAGTATAGTGGGCTTCAGATTTCCATCTCTTAGGATACACATCTCTCCGCTGCTCAGCATCAATAGGGAGCAAGGTATCTCCTCAGTTATAAGGGAGCCTTCAATGCTGCTCCGGTAGCCATGCTGTCCTTCCTGGGAGCTGCTGCTTGTATCTCTAGGTGTGAGATCAATCTGTGCCATAAGCGGCTGAGCTTCACATAGCGGCAGCAGACTGATTAAATCTGGTGAGGTTTGGGCAGCATGTACAGGGAGCTGGGTTACATTCGTGCAGGGCCTCCCAGATGAGGGATCCGCCATGTGGCATCCCTTCTGCAGGCACATATCTTGTTCCGGGTGATCAGCAGCAGTCTCCAGAGACCTCACTAGTAAAGAGTAGAGATGTTTTTTCTGACCGTATGGTTCCGGTAGGTAGACTGAGCTGCAGCTGCTTTCACTGAGCGGGACATCCCAACTTGCTGAGATCTTTTGTCGTGTGGGTCGGGTCACTTCCTCAGGCCCCTCTATGAGACTAGGTACTTCTCGCCTGGTGATATCTCTAATGCATACCACCAAGCTGTCAAATCCAACCTGCATAGCCTCCTCGAATCCTGTCAATAGCTCCAACACTGTAGGATAGGAGATCTCCATTTTGCAGATACACGTGGCTGTGCTGATTATAAGCACCGCGGCAATATGGTGGGTTTTTCAACCACCTCTATGTTCCCTGATAGAGTTTAAGTTCATACAGGCATCTATAGAAATGAATAGCCAATATTTATCAGATAGCCCCCTATATTAGGGATTAAAGCTGGGAGCTCCTCATGTACACGTCTTGCTGTGTTGGCAGTTGGCTCCGCCCCCCAGAAAAATATATTTTAAAAAAATTTACTTATCTTTAATATGATGGTTTTGTTCATATTGCCTTTCCCTGCAGTCAACTGAGCTGTAATAGACACACAAATATTTAATAAACTATTTAACTTACATTTTGACAAACTCCTATGCTTTGCTGATATTTTATTATTCATATTTTTATTATTTTATGAAACATTTTATACACATATTTTTAAATTCTATATTCTGTTAACATATATATTGTTATTAAATATATTGTTTTACTGATATTTTTAGATACCTTTTATATATACAATAATATTGAAAAACCTTTTGTTTTGATTTATTTAATTGGATTTTTTTGCTGTTTTACATATTAAAAAAAATGTTTGCAACTTTTCACTAGTGGTTGTAAAGGGCATTTTCTTCTGTTATACCTAATACAGATGGACCTAAATTAATATTTAATGACCAAATTGACTACAATGAAAGTCCCTGTCCCAAAATGTCTGCTGCCTTAATGCGGCTAGTGCATGATTTTTAAACATATTTAGTTGTGTTAACATTTAAAAACAAATACAATTAAATACTGCGGAAGCTTAAAAATAAGTGCTAAAACCTTTGATCCTTAAATCTATCTACATATCCATCTATCTATCTATCTATCTATCTATCTATAACTCTATCTATATGGGGCCTGATCAATGGTTTAGTAAGGAGCCCCCAAATTATTAGTGGTGGCCCTGCAAGCAGCTACTGCCAAATTTACTCCAACAATTCTGAATCTGTTTAGTAGATATATTTTTTTAGATTTTTTTTGAAAAGTTGAAGGACAGTAATGCATCCTAAAACTTTTATATATATATATTGCACTTGCTGGACTTTGGTCAAAAAAGGTTGAAATGAAAATTAAAGAAAAATTTAAAAACCAGAGAAATCACTTATGCCTATAAGTTTTTATTTTAAGTATCTGACTGAGAACTTTCTATATGAAACTATTCGACTGGAAACTTAAGGTGATGGTAAACTCTCCTCTTTTTTAAACCAGATCCGGAATGTTAGTGACATTTTAGATGGAGTTGTAATAAAGTTGCGCTATAACTTACTTTTTAATATAGATATAAAATTCAAATACCCCATGCTCTGCCGCCCACTTCAAAAGTAAATTTTTCTGTGAGCTAATGGTTTGAATTGTTCCACAATCAACGCCATAGCTACAACAAAAGTGCCATAGTGGAGAGAGTGCTGATTGGACAACAATTCAAACCGTTGGCTCACAGAACAATTGACTTTTGAAGTGGAATGGGAGCGCACAGTATTTGAATTTTATATCTTTATTAAAAAGTAAGTTTTAGCAGAACTTCATTAATACTGATGAATGAAACTCCATCTAAAATAACACTAACAATCTGGATCTGATTTTAAAAAGGGGAGAGTTTACCATCACTTTACTCATATGATTTAATTATTTGATTATTTTTAGAATATGTTTTTTTTTAAAGTGGAAATTCTTTTGCAATGAATAACAGGAAATATCTGATGTAAACAACACGCACTTGTTAACAGGTGTAATTGGATATAGTAGGAAGTCTATAACACCTTTATTTTCTTGTTTTTGGAGTTGTGGGATTACAGCTCTTTGGATTGATTTTTACTTTGCTCTTGAGAAAAGCAAAGAGTTGAAACTTTTAATAAATGTGTAAAGCTGTGTTACGTTGAAGCTTTCATGGTGGTCATTTCTACAATAGAAGAATCATCTTGATTTACAAACTGTGATTATTTTCAATATAGTGCTTTGGTTTTCCCTGGTTGTGCTACACTGTTTGGTCCCTGTTTCCCTGAGGTGTGCTGATTGGTGGAACACAGAAGAGAGGGAATTGTGAAATATTCCAGTGTACCAGCTTTTACTTCCTGTACAAGAAATTGGTGCCATTTTGGAATTACAAAGTGTGAATACGGGAAAGGAGTAAACGTGGCTGGCAGCATCATTATAGGGAAGTTTTATTAAAGTTCTTGTACTGCACTTAATTTCAAGCAATATTTTGTCACGGTCTGGGAGTTCTACATTGCTGGTTTTCAAACAGCTTCAGGGCAAAATGTCATGGTGCCCAAACTCTTCCTATGGTCTGTCCTGAATCCCCCACTACTAAACTATTGATTGGGCCCCATATAGATAGATAAATATATGGCTAGATTACGAGTTTTGCGGTAAGAGCTGCTCGGTGCTAACTTGCAAGTTATTGTCACCACTCACCTCCCTATAGCGCTGCTATTACAGGTTTACAAAAATCCGGCGTTAACAGGCAATATTGCAGCGTAAAGCAAAATTGAGCTCCATACCGCACCCAAATACCAGCGCTGCTGTGAGCTGGTTTTACATGCTTGTGCACGATTTCCCTATAGACATCAATGGGGAGAGCCGGCTAAAAAAAAAGCTAAACACCTGCAATAAAGGAGCCTAAAGCTCCGTAACACAGCCCCATTGATTCCTATGGGGAAAGAAAATTTATGTTTACACCTAAAACCCTAACATAAACCCTGAGTCTAAACACCACTAATCTGCTGCCTCTGACATCGCCGACACCTACATTACACTTATTAACCCCTAATCTGCCGCCACCTACATTATACTTATTAACCCGTAAACTGCCGCCCCCGTCACCGCCGCCACCTACATACAGTTATTAACCCCTAATCTGCCGCCCCCAATGTTGCCGCCACCTACTTACACTTATGAACCCCTAATCTGCCGCCCCCAACTTGCCTCCACTATACTAAAGTTATTAACCCCTAAACCTAACCTAACACCCACTAACTTTAATGTAATTAAAATAAATCTAAATAAAACCTACTATTAATAACTAATTCCTATTTAAAACTAAATACTTACCTATAAAATAAACCCTAAGCTAGCTACAATATAACTAATAGTTACATTGTAGCTATCTTAAGTTTTAGTTTTATTTCACAGCTAAGTTTGTATTTATTTTAACTAGGTAGACTAGTTAGTAAATAGTTGTTAACTATTCTATGAAGATAGAAGATGCCGTCTGGATGAAGACTTCTGCCGGCTTGGATGAAGACTTCGGCCCACTTGGATGAAGACTTCTCCCGGCTTCGTTGAGGACTTCTTGCCCCTTGGATGAAGACTTCTGCCGCTTCGTTGAGGATGGATGTCCGGTCTTCAAAAACTGTAAGTGGATCTTCGGGGGTTAGTGTTAGGTTTTTATTAAGGGTTTATTGGGTAGGTTTTATTTTTAGATTAGGGTTTGGGCTGAAAAAGAGCTAAATGCCTTTTTAAGGGCAATGCCCATACAAACCTTTTCATGGTAATGGGGAGTTTAGGTTTTTTATTTTTGGGGGGGGGGGTTGGTTGTGTGGGTGGTGGGTTTTACTGTTGGGGGTTGTTTGTATTTTTTTACAGATAAAAAAGCTGATTTCTTTGGGGGGGGTTATTTTGATAGGGCTATTAGATTAGGTGTAATTAGTTTAAATATTTGATCATTTCTTTTTTATTTTGTGTAATTTAGTGTTTGTTTTTGTAATTTAGTTAATTGTATTTAATTAATGTAATCTATTTAATTGTAGTGTAAGGTTAGGTGTTAGTGTAATCCAGGTTAGGTTTTATTTTACAGGTAAATTTGTATTTATTTTAGCTAGGTAGCTAGTAAATAGTTAATAACTATTTACTAACTATTCTACCTAGTTAAAATAAATACAAACTTAGCTGTGAAATAAAAATAAAACCTAAGGCCTAGATTTAGAGTTTGGCGTTAGCCGTGAAAACCAGCGTTAGAGGCTCCTAACGCTGGTTTTAGGCTACCGCCGGTATTTGGAGTCACTCAAAATAGGGTCTAACGCTCACTTTCCAGTCGCAACTTTTCCATACCGCAGATCCCCTTACGTAAATTGCGTATCCTATCTTTTCAATGGGATTTTTCTAACTCCGGTATTTAGAGTCGTTTCTGAAGTGAGCGTTAGACATCTAACGACAAAACTCCAGCCGCAGGAAAAAAGTCAGTAGTTAAGAGCTTTCTGGGCTAACGCCGGTTTATAAAGCTCTTAACTACTGTGCTCTAAAGTACACTAACACCCATAAACTACCTATGTACCCCTAAACCGAGGTCCCCCCACATCGCCGACACTCGAAAAAATTTTTTTACCCCTAATCTGCCGACCGCCACCTACGTTATCCTTATGTACCCCTAATCTGCTGCCCCTAACACCGCCGACCCCTGTATTATATTTATTAACCCCTAATCTGCCCCCCTCAACGTCGCCTCCACCTGCCTACACTTATTAACCCCTAATCTGCAGACCGCAAAGCGCCGCCACCTACGTTATCCTTATGTACCACTAATCTGCTGCCCCTAACACCGCCGACCCCTATATTATATTTATTAACCCCTAATCTGCCCCCCACAACGTCGCCTCCACCTGCCTACACTTATTAACCCCTAATCTGCCGAGCGGACCTGAGCGCTACTATAATAAAGTTATTAACCCCTAATCCGCCTCACTAACCCTATAATAAATAGTATTAACCCCTAATCTGCCCTCCCTAACATCGCCGACACCTAACTTCAATTATTAACCCCTAATCTGCTGACCGAATCTCGCCGCTATTCTAATAAATGTATTAACCCCTAAAGCTAAGTCTAACCCTAATACTAACACCCCCCTAAGTTAAATATAATTTAAATCTAACGAAATTAATTAACTCTTATTAAATAAATTATTCCAATTTAAAGCTAAATACCTGTAAAATAAATCCTAATATAGCTACAATATAAATTATAATTATATTATAGCTATTTTAGGATTTATATTTATTTTACAGGTAACTTTGTATTTATTTTAACCAGGTACAATAGCTATTAAATAGTTAAGAACTATTTAATAGCTAAAATAGTTAAAATAATTACAAATTTACCTGTAAAAGAAATCCTAACCTAAGTTACAAATAAACCTAACACTAGACTATCAATAAATTAATTAAATAAACTACCTACAATTACCTACAATTAACCTAACACTACACTATCAATAAATTAATTAAATACAATTGCTACAAATAAATACAATTAAATAAACTAGCTAAAGTACAAAAAATAAAAAAATATTTACAAACATAAGAAAAATATTACAACAATTTTAAACTAATTACACCTACTCTAAGCCCCCTAATAAAATAACAAAGCCCCCCAAAATAAAAAAATGCCCTACCCTATTCTAAATTACTAAAGTTCAAAGCTCTTTTACCTTACCAGCCCTGAACAGGGCCCTTTGCGGGGCATGCCCCAAGAAATTCAGTTCTTTTGCCTGTAAAAAAAAACATACAATACCCCCCCCAACATTACAACCCACCACCCACATACCCCTAATCTAACCCAAACCCCCCTTAAATAAACCTAACACTAAGCCCCTGAAGATCATCCTACCTTGTCTTCACCATACCAGGTTCACCGATCGGTCCAGAAGAGCTCCTCCGATGTCCTGATCCAAGCCCAAGCGGGGCTGAAGAGGTCCATGATCCGGCTGAAGTCTTCATCCAAGCGGGCCAGAAGAGGTCTTCCATCCGATTGAAGTCTTCATCCAAGCGGCATCCATCCGGAGCGAAGCGGCAGCATCCTGAAGACCTCCACCGCGGAACATCCATCCTGGCCGACGACTGAACGACGAATGACGGTTCCTTTAAATGACGTCATCCAAGATGGCGTCCCTCGAATTCCGATTGGCTGATAGGATTCTATCAGCCAATCAGAATTAAGGTAGGAATATTCTGATTGGCTGATGGAATCAGCCAATCAGAATCAAGTTCAATCCGATTGGCTGATCCGATCAGCCAATCAGATTGAGCTCGCATTCTATTGGCTGTTCCGATCAGCCAATAGAATGCAAGCTCAATCTGATTGGCTGATTGGATCAGCCAATCGGATTGAACTTGATTCTGATTGGCTGATTCCATCAGCCAATCAGAATATTCCTACCTTAATTCCGATTGGCTGATAGAATCCTATCAGCCAATCGGAATTCGAGGGACGCCATCTTGGATGACGTCATTTAAAGGAACCGTCATTCGTCGTTCAGTCGTCGGCCAGGATGGATGTTCCGCGGTGGAGGTCTTCAGGATGCTGCCGCTTCGCTCCGGATGGATGCCGCTTGGGTGAAGACTTCAATTGGATGGAAGACCTCTTCTAGCCCGCTTGGATGAAGACTTCAGCCGGATCATGGACCTCTTCAGCCCCCCGCTTGGGCTTGGATCAGGACATCGGAGGAGCTCTTCTGGACCGATCGGTGAACCTGGTATGGTGAAGACAAGGTAGGATGATCTTCAGGGGCTTAGTGTTAGGTTTATTTAAGGGGGGTTTGGGTTAGATTAGGGGTATGTGGGTGGTGGGTTGTAATGTTGGGGGGGGGGGTATTGTATGGTTTTTTTTACAGGCAAAAGAGCTGAATTTCTTGGGGCATGCCCCGCAAAGGGCCCTGTTCAGGGCTGGTAAGGTAAAAGAGCTTTGAACTTTAGTAATTTAGAATAGGGTAGGGCATTTTTTTATTTTGGGGGGCTTTGTTATTTTATTAGGGGGCTTAGAGTAGGTGTAATTAGTTTAAAATTGTTGTAATATTTTTCTTATGTTTGTAAATATTTTTTTATTTTTTGTAACTTAGTTCTTTTTTATTTTTTGTACTTTAGCTAGTTTATTTAATTGTATTTATTTGTAGCAATTGTATTTAATTAATTTATTGATAGTGTAGTGTTAGGTTAATTGTAGGTAATTGTAGGTAGTTTATTTAATTAATTTATTGATAGTCTAGTGTTAGGTTTATTTGTAACTTAGGTTAGGATTTCTTTTACAGGTAAATTTGTAATTATTTTAACTATTTTAGCTATTAAATAGTTCTTAACTATTTAATAGCTATTGTACCTGGTTAAAATAAATACAAAGTTACCTGTAAAATAAATATAAATCCTAAAATAGCTATAATATAATTATAATTTATATTGTAGCTATATTAGGATTTATTTTACAGGTAAGTATTTAGCTTTAAATTGGAATAATTTATTTAATAAGAGTTAATTAATTTCGTTAGATTTAAATTATATTTAACTTAGGGGGGTGTTAGTATTAGGGTTAGACTTAGCTTTAGGGGTTAATACATTTATTAGAATAGCGGCGAGATTCGGTCGGCAGATTAGGGGTTAATAATTGAAGTTAGGTGTCGGCGATGTTAGGGAGGGCAGATTAGGGGTTAATACTATTTATGATAGGGTTAGTGAGGCGGATTAGGGGTTAATAACTTTATTATAGTAGCGCTCAGGTCCGGTCGGCAGATTAGAGGTTAATAAGTGTAGGCAGGTGGAGGCGACGTTGTGGGGGGCAGATTAGGGGTTAATAAATATAATATAGGGGTCGGCGGTGTTAGGGGCAGCAGATTAGGGGTACATAGGGATAATGTAAGTAGCGGCGGTTTACGGAGCGGCAGATTAGGGGTTAATAATAATATGCAGGGGTCAGCGATAGCGGGGGTGGCAGATTAGGGGTTAATAAGTGTAAGGTTAGGGGTGTTTAGACTCGGGGTACATGTTAGAGTGTTAAGTGCAGACGTAGGAAGGGTTACCGCATAGCAAACAATGGGGCTGCGTTAGGAGCTGAACGCGGCTTTTTTGCAGGTGTTTGTTTTTTTTTCAGCTCAAACAGCCCCATTGTTTCCTACGGGGGAATCGTGCACGAGCACGTTTTTGAGGCTGGCCGCGTCCGTAAGCAACTCTGGTATCGAGAGTTGAAGCTGCGTTAAAAATGCTCTACGCTCCTTTTTTGGAGCCTAACGCAGCCTTTATGTGGACTCTCGATACCAGAGTTATTTTTATGGTGCGGCCAGAAAAAAGCCGGCGTTAGTTTTTCGGGTCGTTACCGACAAAACTCCAAATCTAGACCTAAGATAGCTACTATTAGTTATATTGTAGCTAGCTTAGGGTTTATTTTATAGGTAAGTATTTAGTTTTAAATAGGAATTATTTAGTTATTAATAGTAGGTTTTATTTAGATTTATTTTAATTACATTAAAGTTAGTGGGTGTTAGGGTTAGGCTTAGGGGTTAATAACTTTAGTATAGTGGCTGTGATTTTGGGGGTAGCAGATTAGGGGTTAATAACAGTAATGTAAGTTGCGGCGATGTTAGGGACAGCAGATTAGGGGTTAATAATATTTAACTAGTGTTTGCGATGCGGGAGTGTGGTGGTTTAGGGGTTAATATGTTTATTCCAGTGGCGGCGATGTCCGGAGCAGCAGATTAGTGGTTAATATTTTTATTTTAGTGTTTACGATGCAGGAGGGCCTCGGTTTAGGGGTTAATAGGTAGTTTATGGGTGTTAGTGTACTTTTTAGCACTTTAGTTATGAGTTTTATGTTACAGCTTTGTAGATCAACACCCATAACTACTGACTTTCAGTTTACGGCATGGATCTTGACGGTATAGGTTGTACCGCTCACTTTTTGGCCTCCCAGGAAAACTCGTATTACCGGCGCAAAGGAAGTCCCATTGAAAAAGGACTTTT
The DNA here is from genome assembly GCF_027579735.1 of Bombina bombina. Lineage (NCBI taxonomy): Eukaryota > Metazoa > Chordata > Amphibia > Anura > Bombinatoridae > Bombina > Bombina bombina. The sequence continues at coordinate 50,793,177 of NC_069504.1, read as the reverse complement.
TGAAAGCTGCAGTAGATACATTGCGTTGCGGCCAAAAAAGTGTGCGGTACAGATATACCTGCAAGACTCGTAATACCAGCGGTAGGGCAAAAGAGCCTTAACGCTGCTTTTTCACTCATACCTCAAAACCCGTAATCTAGCCGATAGTTACATATAGATATATATAGATGTAGATAGATTTAAGGATCAACTGTGTGAGCAGTTTTAAGCTTCTGCAGTATTTAATAGTATTTGTTTTTAAATGTGAATGCAACTAAATATGTTTAAAAATCTTGTAAAAAAAAAACATGTAAAAATGTGTCCTATAATTTTATAAATTACTTAAGGGTTAGAAGTAAAAAAATAAATAATAAAAAAATCCCTTATTTCATAAGATAAATTGTTGCACTTTTGGATGAAAGCGTCTTTTTACAGATATTTTACACCAACTTTCATTTGCACAGCTTGCTTTCTCTCCCTGCTGTGTCTATGCTTTTTCCTAGCACCCAGTGCAATTGCCTATACTATACAATAAGAGGCCAAGTGTGTTTGTCCGAAGCTGTCATGCGCAGTAGAGACAGCACGAGGACAAACACACCTGGCCTTTGCGATCCCTACCTGATCTGCTGCAGTGGTGGGCGTGACCGGGCGTGATTGGGGCGTGGCCGGACGTGAATGGGGCGTGGCCGGACCTAAAGGGGGCTTGGCTGGGCACGGTCGCTCGCAAGATAAAGGGGAAGAGATAGAGAGGGGGAGAGATAAAAAGAGAGGGGGGAGAGAGAGAGAGGGGGGAGAGGGGGAGGGAGAGAGAGGGGGGAGGGAGAGAGAGAGAGAGGGGGAGGGAGAGAGAGAGAGGGGGGGGAGGGGGAGAGAGAGAGAGAGAGAGAGAGAGAGAGGGGGGGGGGAGAAAGAGGGGGGGAGAGAGAGAGCAAAAGAGAGGGGGGAGAGAGAGAGCACAAAAGAGGGTGGAAGAGAGCGCAAAACAGAGGGGGGAGAGAGAGCGCAAAAGAGAGGGGGAGAGAGCGCAAAAGAGGGGGGAGAGAGAGCGCAAAAAAGAGGGGAGAGAGCACAAAAGAGAGGCGGGAGAGAGCGCAAAAGAGGGGGAGAGAGAACGCAAAAGAAAGGGGGAGAGAGAGAGAGCGCAAAAGAAGGGGGGGAGAGAGAGAGCGCAAAAGAGAGGGGGAGAGAGCGCAAAAGAGAGGGGCGCAAAAGAGAGGGGGAGAGAGAGAGCGCAAAAGAGAGGGGGGAGAGTGCAAAATAGAGGGGGGGAGAGAGAGCTCAAAAGAGAGGGAGAGAGAGAGCAGAAGAGGCGGGATAAAGAGAGGGAGAGAGACAGCGAAAGAGAGGGGAGAGAGTGCACAAAAGAGAGGGGAGAGAGCGCAAAAGAGAGGGGGAGAGAGAGTGCAAAAGAGAGGGGGGAGAAAGAGAGAGCGCAAAAGAGGGGGGAGAGAAAGAGAGCGCAAAAGAGAGGGGGGAGATCGCAAAAGAGAGGGGAAGAGAGGGGGAAGAGAGCAAAAGAGAGGGGGGAGAGAGCGCAAAAGATAGGGGGGAGATCGCAAAAGAGAGGGGGGAGAGCGCAAAAGAGAGGGGGGAGAGAGAGCACAAAAGAGGGGGGAGAGAGAGCGCAAAAGAGGGGGGAGAGAAAGAGAGCACAAAAGAGAGGGGGAGAGCGCAAAAGAGAGGGGAAGAGAGAGCGCAAAAGAGAGGGGGGAGAGCGCAAAAGAGAGGGGAGAGAGCACAAAATAGAGGGGGAGAGAGAGAGAGCGCAAAAGAGAGGGGGAGAGAGAGCGCAAAAGAAGAGAGAGCGTAAAATAGAGGGGGAGAGAGACCAGAGAGAGAGCGCAAAAGAGAGTGCAAAAGAGAGGGGGGAGGGAGAGAGCGCAAAAGAGAGGGGGAGAGAGCGCAAAAGAGAGGGGGAGGGAGAGAGAGAGAGCAAAAGAGAGGGGGAGGAAAAGAGCGCAAGGGGTGGGAACGCTGTACTGCAAAAAATGGCCTGTGTGAACGGGCTTTAGGACTAGTAATAACATAAACAAATACATAAATATTGTTACCTAAAATCTGTGTTGTCATGGTTTATGATCAAAATTCCTACAACTACACTGGGTTATTCATTTGTTATTGATTAATATAAGATAAACCAATCAGTGTCTTAGACTTTCACATATACCCTTGTTAGGTTTTATATTCTCATGTGTCATGTGACAGTTAAAGGAGACAGGAACAGGCAAGTTGAATGAATGTATAAAACATTCAGGGCAATGATCAGAACAAAGTTAAAATGTCCTCTTTAATCCCCTCTCCTTACTTAAGAAGTACATTTTTCTCTGTTAGATCATCCACTATTTCACTATAGTCTCCTACAGTGTTGTCATCTCTTCACCAGCCTAGACTATTTCCTTATCACAAGCAGTCTAGCACATAAGTGTGGACAAAAGATACTGTGATATGTGGGTCCTTATTACACCAGCTCTCATGAGCAGCCGCTGCTCTGGGGGGCCCTTTTAGCCCAGTCCCCATGTGCTCCTGCTTCTCCGAGGACATGAACCCCTTCCTCCCCCACTCATTCCTTGTGCGTTGCTCTGGGCGGTAGCCCCTCCCCCCACTTTGATTTGAAGGCGTCTTGCTGCACAGAATTCTGGAACATGTAGTTTCTAGTTGTACATCCTAGAAATGGCCCAGCCAATACTAGACTAAATTTCTGTGTGTGGCTGGCTCTGGGGTATATGGTGAGTCCAAAACCAGGGTGAGTGGGTCTAATTTTAAAGCAGTAATGGTGACCTGCCCATTTGGGGAAAGGGCCCCTGACTGGAGTGCCCCCTTTCACCCCCTGATGGCTGCCCTGATGAGTGTTGCTAGTAAATATTCTTCAACGCGATATTAAATCTCTTACCTTGACTTACATAAAATCTTTTCATATCACAAACAAATGAACAGGTTTCACTAGAAAATGACCCCCTCATTAAAATGTATTAGATATTAAAACCTGAACATACAACTGGTAAAATGTATCATTCTGTAGGCCTTACCAACACAATGCAATGACAATCATACAATTCCCTTGAACTATATTAAACAAGTTTGCAGTCACTAGAGACAAAGTAATCTGATTTCTACAGTAAAAGCATATTATTCTTTATAAAACACGCTGCTTCTTTTATTTCTTTATGACTAAGCTGATTTGCTGTCACTTTTCTCTTTCTCGTCCTTAAAAAAAAACACAATATTGCTTTTATTCCAGTCTTACAATTTCTTCTACCTTTGCGCTATTTAATTTTATTTCAGATTCTAACTGAAAATCCTCAGCATGATTCAGTTTCTTCTCTGTGACAGATTTTTTCAGTTTTTACTTCATTATCAGTCAATGTGCAGAACTATATAACAAATGCATTGGGAGTCATTTTATTTTAAAAATGAAGGGACTTAAGTTCTAAATGAGTTTTTCATGGCATGAGACAGAGGGCCATTACTTTCTGATAAAATGCATTAAAAGTTAATTTTTTACCTTTGCTGAAAAAATCATAAGTACTGGCGTTAAAGGGGAATCTAGGGTTAAAGTAAAATGCTGTTGTGTTAAAGCATTTGATTTTTAAAATAAGGGTTAACACTTGCTCCTGGTACACCCCCATGCTGTTCCTGATAACTTCACATCCAATAATAGGATATACAGTATCTCACAAAAGTGAGTACACCCCTCACATTTTTGTAAATATTTTATTATATCTTTTCATGTGACAACACTGAAGAAATGACACTTTGCTACAAGTAGTGAGTGTACAGCCTGTATAACAGTGTAAATTTGCTGCCCCCTCAAACACTCAACACACAGCCATTAATGTCTAAACCATTGGCAACAAAAATGAGTACACCCCTAAGTGGAAATGTCTAAATTGCGCCCAATTAGCCATTTTCCCTCCCCGGTGTCATGTGACTCATTAGTGTTATAAGGTCTCAGGTGTGAATAGGGAGCAGGTATGTTAAATTTGGTGTTATCGCTTTACACTCTCTCATACTGGTAACTGGAAGTTCAACATGGCACCTCATGGCAAAGAACGCTCTGAGGATCTGGAAAAAAGAATTGTTGCTCCACATAAAGAGGGCCTAGGCTATAAGAAGATTGTCAAGACCCTGAAACTGAGCTGCAGCATGGTGGGCAAGTCCATACAGCGTTTTCACAGGACAGGTTCCACTGAGAACACGCCTCTCCATGGTCGACCAAAGAAGTTGAGCGCACATGCTCAGCGTCATATCCAGAGGTTGTCTTTGGGAAATAGACGTATGAGTGCTGCCAGCATTGCTGCAGAGGTTGAAGGGGTGGGGGGGGTCTATCAGTGCTCAGACCATACGCCGCACACTGCATTAAATTGGTCTGCATGGCTGTTGTCTCAGAAGGAAGCCTCTTCTAAAGATGATGCACAAGAAAACCTGCAAACAGTTTGCTGAAGACAAGCAGACTGAGGACATGGATTACTGGAACCATGTCCTGTGGTCAGATGAAACCAAGATAAACTTATTTGGTTCAGATGGTGTCAAGCGTGTGTGGTGGCAACCAGGTGAGGAGTACAAAGATATGTGTGTCTTGCCTACAGTCAAGCATGGTGGTGGGAGTGTCATGGTCTGGGCCTGCATGAGTCCTATCGGCACTGGGGAGCTACAGTTCATTGAGGGAACCATGAATGCCAACATGTACTGTGACATACTGAAGCAGAGCATGATCCCCTCCCTTCGGAAACTGGGCCACAGGGCAGTATTCCAACATGATAACGACCCCAAACACACCTCCAAGATGACCACTGCCTTGCTAAAGAAGCTGAGGGTAAAGGTGATGGACTGGCCAAGCATGTCTCCAGACCTAAACCCTATTGAGCATCTGTGGGGCATCCTCAAACGGAAGGTGGGGGAACGCTCCGTGATGTCATCATGGAGGAGTGGAAGAGGACTCCAGTGGCAACCTGTGAAGCTCTGGTGAACTCCATGCCCAAGAGGGTTAAGGTATTGCTAAAAAATAATGGTGGCTACACCAAATATTGACACTTTGGGCCCACTTTGGACATTTCAACTTAGGGGTGTACTCACTTTTGTTGCCAATGGTTTAGACATTAATGGCTGTGTGTTATGAGTTATTTTGAGGGGACAGCAGATTTACACGGTTATACAGGCAATACACTCACTACTTTACATTGTAGCAAAGTGTAATTTCTTCAGTGTTGTCACATGAAAAGATATAATAAAATATTTACAAAAATGTGAGGGGTGTACTTACTTTTGTGAGATACTGTATGTATGTATGCCTTTTCCTGATTCACTAACTAGATGTAACCTCATCCGAATAAGCACAACTTTGACTTAGCATTTTAACCCCTTTGCAGGAGGGGAAAGATTATGAGTGGAGCGCTAATAGTTACGCGCGTGCGATAAGGAGTTTTTTGCATGTATTTTACAAGTTGAAAGTAAACGCGATTGCTTGAGCGCAATTGTGATTTAAGCTAGAATGATTACCACATCCTCAGAGCTCTTGTGAACTGTTTCGCAAAACAAAAAAGTGTCACAAAACAATTTATATATACATTACAAAGTACAGTTACACTCATAATAACACCATCTAATAAAATTGATTCAATAAAAATATTGCTCAAAAATGTTATAAAGGCTCAAAGATATGAGATCTCAGGTGTTAGAAGAAAAAGGCAGGCAAAGGGCTTTAACATTGAGATACATATATACACAACATGTCTAAAGATGTATATATGTATGGTTTTAAAACATACCGCATCTATTAACAGAGTTGCTCTTGATTCAGTTAAAGTAACAGGCACACTAAGCAATGAGGTGAGGATATGATCATTTGTCATATGTGTGTGTGTGTCAAATTATTATTTTCTTCTTATTAAAATGTTATCAGGATGCTTATACCTTTAATGTTCTACCACTTCCTAAAATACGGTAGTCTCAGGATCTTGTTATGCTACTCTGTATCCCTGCTCCAGCTCACCACATATCACATTTTTGCTCAGTGAGGGGAGTCCCTCTTTTGGATTTTGAAATGTTGGGAGGTATCCATAACGTTGCAAAATTGTACAGATACCGTAAAATTCAAATTTTAAGATAAAAGTCTTAAAATATGCTTAAACAAACAATCAATAGGGAAGCTGCCAGAAAATATGACGTAGATGAGAAAAATGTACGTAGATGGAAGCTGATGCAGCAGAAACTAGAAATCTCGAAATCGTTCAGAGGACCTAAGAAAGGCAGGCATTGGGAAGTTGATGCAGCAGTGCTTCCCTTCATTCAAGAGCAAAGAAAAAATGGAATGCCCGTCACCCTCAAAATCATACATTAGAAATTACCAGTGAATTAAATATTCCCAGGCATGAATTTAAAGCAAGCCTTGGATGGTGCCGCAGATTTATGCTCAGAAATGGCCTCTCTCTGAGACGCAGAACAACACTTGCACAAAGACTACCTGTTGACTTCAATGAAAAGCTGCTTGCATTCCAACAGTATGTCATAGAGCTCAGGAAAAAGCACAACTATCCATTGAACCAAATTTGAAATGCAGATTAAAACAACCTTGGATCAAAAAGGAGCAAAATCTATTCTTATGAGGACCACAGGCAATAAAAAATGACGTATCACAGCAATGTTAGCTGTTATAGCTGATGGTCATAAGCTGACCCCTTATGTGATCCTAAAAAGGAAAACCATGCCGAAAGAAAGTCTTCCAAGAGGCTTAATTATCAGATGTCATGAAAAAGGATGGGTTGAGCAAGGATCTGATGAATGATTGGCTATCAGTTGTTTGGAAGAATAGGTCTGGTGCTCTTCTTGCAAAAAAGCAATGCTGGTATTGGATGCATTTAAAGGATATTTAACACCTGATGTAAAAAGTAAGATTGCATCCTTGAAATCAGATCTGGTGGTAATACCAGGGAGTATGACATCCCAACTCTAAGTGCTTGATGTTGTGGTCAACAAGCCATTTAAAGATAATCTACGGCAGCAGTATTCTGAATGGCTTGTGGCAGGAGATCATGCTCTCACACCAAGTGGCAAAATAAAGAAACCTTCAGTGGCTTTGCTGTGTCAGTGGATTATTTCTGGGTGGGATATTATATCTTCAGAATAAATCATAAAAGATTTCAAAAAAATTTGCCTTTCAAATGCATTGGATGGTAGTGAAGATGATGTATTGTGGGAAAATCAGAGAGAAGTGGATCAGAAGAATAATGAAGAAAATAGTGGGAGTGATGTAGAAGCATTGGAAGTTGTGATTAAAACCTGAGCAGAAATATTGGTATTGATGGAGAGGCAGGCAGTGAAAATGACTAAAAGAACATTTGCTAATGTTGTTGATTGTTGTGCATGGGAGAGGGTGAGGACTGTTCCCATCAGTCTCCATGTTGTACATTCCTTTTAGCTTCTTTATTTACTGTATATGGTAACTACCGTACACAAAAGTTTTCAATATTTCTGTGAGCATGTAGGTAACATATGCCGTCAAAAGCCTTATCTGAATCATGAAAGTTTGACTAGGTTTTAACTATGTATTTACTGTACATATTTAACATTCCTATGTTCTGCACATAGCAGAATATGCTCTAAGTGTTTCCTATAAGTATTTGTCTATATCTGTACCTATGTATAATCATGTGTATGTATATATATATATATACACTCACCGGCCACTTTATTAAGTACTGGGTTGCAACCCCTTTTGCCTTCAGAACTGCCTTAATTCTTCATGGCATAGTTTCAACAAGGTGTTGGCCCAGAGGCAGAACTTTTTTTCATTTTCTGCGCTGAGAATTTTTTAGTGAAAATTTTTCTGTAGGGTCTCTAAGGAGCCTGTGTTGCTGTGTTTGTTGCCCTTACTCAGTGTGCATGAGGACAGGTTCATGTACATCCTTGCTGATGTCTGCTGTACATTCTTACAGTGTCAGTCTGCATAGGAACCTGTTCTATAACAACAAGGGTAATGAACCCAATAGGGGGAGCTTTTGTGTATAAACTAAACTGCACAGCTATATTTCATTGAGTAGGAGCCTGCTTTACTGTACTGCTGGGGTCTATATGCTTATTTTAGAGGGGCTACTGCTCCCTGCTTATACTGCTGACGTATACTACATGCTTTCTAAAGGATGGCACTTAGAAATTAGTGTGTATATATATATATATATATATATATATATATACATACATACACACACATACTGTATATTTTGTATTTATTTATTACAACCTCAGAGTTGATTCCAGTACAGAGATCTTAAAAAAACAAACAAAAAAAAAAACACTGGAAGAACAAATATAATACACACCCATTTAAAAAAATAATTCTGTTATACATCACAAAGGCTGATGTTTTTTCCAATACTGTGCATATCCAATTAACTTATTTGGTAAAGTTCCAGCTTCTGTGATCTCTACACACACAATATATATATATATATATATATATATATATATATATATATATATATATATATATATATATATATATATACACCGCATACACACACACAAACAACATACACACGCACACACACACAACATATATACACACAACATATATACACATACAACATAAATATATATATATATATATATATACACACACACCATATACACACACACATACCATATACACACACACAACATATACACACACACACACACACCATATACAGACAACATATACACACACACACACCACATATACATACACACACCACATATACATACACACACACACACACAGCACATATACATACAAACACACACACACAACATATACACACCATATACACAGACACCATGTACACACACAACATATACACACAACATATATATATACACACACACACACATTTATAAAAGAGCAAAACAAAATCTGTCTGCTAAGTATTTTGGTTGGCTCCTATACTCCTAGAATACATTTATTAAGCCCTGACTTACAAAAAAGGAGCACTCAATCAGAGCCCCCTAAAGTTTAGATATGCTGCAGACAAATTAGATAAAGCACAACTCCAACAAATTTTTATAATGACCTCTTTACCTGCATTAACTTAGGAGACTCCAGCCTGCATTAGTTTTTTTTTTAATTTTGTATGATCTTTTTTTAACTTTTGAGAAATAAAATAAAAAAAGATTTAAAACCATACAGACATATTGAACAAAAAGTTTTACAAAATAGTTAAAAGTGTTTTTATTTTAATTGAAACATTGCTATGTGCTTTTCTTTCTACGATTTTTGTTACATTTTTAACATTATTAATTTTCAACGCTTTTCTCCCTTTAAATGTTTCATGACATGTTTTAGCATGCACAAAACGAACCGTTTTTCAGCTACCTCTAATTTATTTATGTCTTTTATATTATTATTTCCTTTTTATGATCTCTAATTTCTGTAGCTGAAGCTGGACTCACTCATGCTTAATTGATCCCCCTGGAAATAATTCCGCATAGAGACTGACAGACCCGTGGAAACAATTGCTATGCAGAGATATACATAGCAGTTGCTATGCTTTTATAAACTTTCTAATAAAGATACTAAGGGCCTGATCATCTAAAATTTGCCAGCATGAAGTAAAATATTATGTCAACCCTAACATGGACAGATCTGAGTCAGTGTGCAATAGAAATAAAGGGTGCTCAACCAAGGGTGCTCAAAAAATCCAATTGAGTGACTATCTGCCTCTACATTAGCAACATGCACAACTTTCAAGGTAAAATTTGTCTTTATAGAATATTGCGTAGAGGGCTTTAAAGCACTGATCTACTTCCCTAGTTGGGAACCTTTTCAATCCAAATGATAATACATGGAACCCATATTGCTATCAGCATGCAAGCTCTCTGGCAACTAGTATTCTTCCAACAGGTCTTGAAGGAGAGTGCATTAGCACTGAAGCAATGACCGTAATGCAAAATTACTATAACTTTGTGTAGCTACGATTACTCATTTTCATGCAAAATATTGTGTTTAAGGGGATAGAAAAACCCAATTTTTTCTTTTGTGATTTGTATAAAACATACAATTTTAATCAAATTCCAATTTATTTTGGTTAGATAGCTGAACACATCAAGTAGCCAATCACAAGAGACAAATGTGTGCGGGTACCAATCAGCAGCTACCTCCCACTAGTGAAGGATATGTGCCACACATTCTCAGGTCAGGACTGCAGAATGTCTGCCAGTACCTAAGATGGGGGAGACCAGTGGGGGGTGGGAGAGGGAAGAGAAGAGAGCTGTTTGGGAGGGATCAGGTAGGGATCAGGTGGTGGGAAGTGTCAGGTGTGAGGGTAATCTCTACACTAAAGCTAAAATTAACCTTTTAAGCTACAAAAATTAACCCCTTCACTGCCGGGAATAATAGAAGTGTGATGCGCAGCTGCAATAAGCGGCCTTCAAATTACCAAAAAGCAATGGCAAAGCCATATATGTCTGCTATTTCTGAACAAAGGAAATCCTAAAGAAACTTTTACAAACATTTGTGGCATGATTGCACAAGCAGTATGTAAATAATCTCTGTGAGAAACCCAAAGGTTGTGAAAAAAGTATCAATTTTTTTATTTGATCGTATTTGGCGGTGAAATGGTGGCATGAAATATACCAAAATGGGCCGAGATCAATACCTTGAGGGTTATCAACTTAAAAAATATGTATAGTTTTGACAGGTAAATAAAAAAACAAAACAAGGCTCTATTTCTGTTTAAATTGAGTGATTGCAAAAATGCTAAAAATTCTCTGGTATTTTGGGCAATTTTTTTGTCTGAAAGCCCCGGTATAGAAAGTGTTAAGACTTAATAATTTGAGGAGTTCTACATATAAAGCTTTTTTAGGCAATTTATCAACAAGATTTTTGCCTATGCTGCAGAAAAACAAATAACTTTTACTAGACACATTTTTGCTAATAGAAGTATATTGCAAAAATGCTTCTATTTCAAATTGAAATGCATTTATGCATATTTCAGTTTTGACCTTTCTATCCCTTTAAGTTTTTGATGTGCATCTTAAAATCTTCATAAAGTATGATATGAATCATGTGGTTATATATCTTATATGAACAAAAATGTAATTTTTTATAAAAGTAGAGACTCTGGCCTCTAGTTATCATGGTCTGTCGGACCTGATCCGACAGTGCGGATCAGGTCCGACAGACATCGCTGAATACGGCGAGCAATACGCTCGCCATATTCAGCATTGCACCAGCAGCTCACAAGAGCTGTTGGTGAAACACCGCCCCCTGCAGATTTGCTGCCAATTGGCCGCCAGCAGGGGGGTGTCAATCAACCCGATTGTACTCGATCGGGTTGATTTCCAGTGATGTCTGTCCGCCTGCTCAGAGCAGGCGGACAGGTTATGGAGCAGCGGTCTTTATGACCGCTGCTTCATAACTGCTGTTTCTGGCGAGTCTGCAGGCTCACCAGAAACACGGGGCATCAAGCTCCATTCGGAGCTTGATAAATATGCCCCTATAATTATAATAATAACAATAATACAACAAGCGTACACATCACCTGAAATTCCTTCTTGTTAAATTCAGTAGTCTAATAGATTAACTCACCCGTGCTCAGGTCTTTTATTGTGAAGAGAGGATCAGAGTTGAGAAACAATGCTTTAGATCAATATTATTACTTTTATTTGCCAGGAGATGTAACTGCTATTTAAATCATTTATTATGCAAATTACTACTTTTCATCAAAGGTGACAAACATAATTACATCCAGATTGCACTTTGAAAATCATAAAATAATGTAATTAAACGGCCTCTAGCTACACTAAAACAGACCACCTGTAGATCATCATGTAATTATGTGAAATCAGTAAACTGGCACAGAAGGATGGTTTTGTATCTGTTGTAATTGTAAAAAATGTACAAGCTTTACACATTTACTTAAATGCAGGGGCGTATATTTTGTTCTAGGCAAACAAGGCACTTGCCTGGGGGCGCAGATTGGGAGGGGCAGCATTTTGTGGCTTTATTTGTAAGAAGCTTACAGTTATTTTAGAAGTATTATACAGGTGTATAATGCGAGACTTTGCCCAAAGAGCTTACATTCTAGCGGGGTATAATAAGAGACTGCCCATGGATTTTACAGTTTAGAGGAAACTCTGAACATTTCTTTTATTCAGCTAGCTATTGCCTTTAGTTCTGTAGCCTTTCAGCACTTAGTATTGTGTTTGTGGAAGTATTGTTTTAAGAAATCTGTGTTTGTTTGTTTTTTAATATATGTTTCAGCAATATATATCTGTATGTTTATGACTATGTGTGTGTGTGTGTGAACATTTGTTTTGGTAATGCCATAAAAAAAATAACATTACACATATTATGGTCAAAAAAGACCTAAAACCCGGTGTGTGGGGGGGGCAGCAGAATTTTGAGTGCCTAGGGCAGCATTAAACCTAAATACATCACTGCTCAAATATTATCTCTTGACAAACCCCAGAATTATCTGATTATGCTTAGTAATTGGACGACAAATAAACTAATCACATATAACAATGATATTATTATTTTTTATAAATTGGATGATAAATAACATATCAAAGAAAAATTCACTCCTGTAACATAGCATACATGAAGGCAAAAAAAAAAAATGATCTTCAGATTGTCAGCAGATCTCTTGATAACACAAATAGTATAAGAAATGGAGAAGAGGATAATTCCAACAGACTGCACAGCCCAAAAAAACCAAAAAAACAGCCAAGAGTTAAAGGAACCTAAAACCTTTAATAATTAAAATAATTTTCTGCAATAAATTAACATGCCAACCGATTGTGAACACTTTCTGAATACATGAATGCATCTTCTTGTTATATTCTAATTAACCAATCAAGAGTTGCTGTCCCCATTGTCATTTTGTCAGCATCATTTTCATTGTTTTGCATTATCTTATATTGTCAGATATGTACCAGGGCTGAGCTTGTGAATTCTGAAAAATGCACTTTCAATTCTCACCACTGGAAAATTCACACTTATCAGAGTTAAATTACTGGGAAAGGAGTTCAAATTAATAAGTATACCGCAAAGTTGTTTTACTAAATCAAACATTTGTTATTACTATCTGAAGGTGTTTCACTCCCTTTAACATCATGAAACAAGCATGGCTCATTTTGAAACCATTTGGGTAGCATGTTATAGAATTCTACTGATATAAATTACACTGAAAAAGCACAAATCAAGACAGGCCTTTTACCTACCGATAAGGATAGAATAGTTAAAGGGACAGTCTACACCAGAATTTTTATCGTTTTAAAAGATAGATAATCCCTTTATTACCCATTTCCCAGTTTTGCATAACTAACACAGTTATAATAATATACTTTTAACCTCTGTGATTATCTTGTGTCTAAGCCTCTGCAAACTGCCCCTTTTTTTTCAGTTCTTTTCACAGACTTGCAGTCTGCCAATCAGTGCCTGCTCCCAGATAACTTCACGTGCACGAGCACAGTGTAATCTATATGAAATACGTGAACTAACACCCTCTAGTGGTGAAAAACTGTTAAAATGCATTCTGAAAGAGGAGGGCTTCAAGGTCTAAGAAATTAGCATATGAACCTCCTAGGTTAAGCTTTCAACTAAGAATACCAAGAGAACAAAGCAAAATTGGTGATAAAAGTAAAATGGAAAATTGTTTAAAATTACATGCTCTATCTGAATCATGAAAGTTTATTTTGGCCTAGACTGTCCCTTTAAGACTTAGGGGCCGAATTATCAAGCTCCGCCGGAAACAGCAGTTATGAAGCAGCTCCCTAACTTGTCCACCAGCCCTGAGGCTGCGGACATCAATGCGCCCAATCCTATATGATCTGGCTGATTGACACCCCCTGCTAGCGGCCGCAAATCTGCAGGGGGCGGCACTGCTCAAGCAGTTCACCAGAACTGCTTGTGCAATTATAAATGCTGACAGCGTACGCTGCCTGCATTTATCGATGTGCAGCGGACATGATAAACTACATCGTATCATGTCCATCCGCACTTTAATAAATCGGCCCCTTAATCATGAGCTGCCAGGAAACTTTAACACATTACCAATTAACATGTTGATGTCATCTCGGCAGCCATGGGGATAAGAATAATTAGCTAGAAACAATTTAAACAAGGTGTAATATTATGCTTTAGATATGTTTAGTTTTCATACTAAATCCCTTCTTAGGAAATAATAGCAATACAGCTTCAAACCCAACTGTGATAGCTTCAAAGTGAAGCTTAATGGTTTTTTCCTTCTCCCTTTAGTGCAGTGTAAAAGCAAGAGGACTTAGTGTTTATTGGAATTACTGATGATAGGATGATTGGTTGTAAAGGGCACCACAAAGTAAATGAAGCCACTGCACCTAAGCAATGTTCCATGAAAAAATGGTACTTCTGACATTTTCATGACATTTTTCTAAAACTAACATATGATTTGTTGAAAGCACCACGTTGATGTTGAACTTCCAAGCTGAAAGTTTCTAAAGACTGATGAGCAATGATGCACAGAATCAGTTGTGTTTATTCTCTTCCTGAGCTTATCTGTCACTCTGTAACGTTCTTAGGTGAACTCTCATCCAACTGCTACTTTGTCATTATTTTTATATAGTTAAAGGGATATGGAATTCAAAATTAAATTTCCATGATTCAGGAAGACCATGCGATTTTACGAACTTATCATTGTAATTTTATTATCAAATCATCTTTTGCTTTCTCTTTGTTGAAATTGAGAACCTTCCCCCCTCCCCCACCCCAACACAGATAAAACAAAAAGTATTGGAGAGATTATAAGCAAGTTCTTTACAAAATAAAACAACACCCTTGTCTTTTACTGAATACTATAGTTGATCTTTAAAATATACGTACTGAACATAGCAGATCAGAAAACATTATTTGCTAGGGGTACACATGCAAAAACATAATAACAGTTACTGTATATATATATATATATATGTATATATATGTGTGTGTGTTTTAGATCACGTTTTCAAACCTGTCCTCAGACCTCCGTAACAGGCCAGATTTTCAGTAATACCTTGGGTGACAGTAGGTAAAATACCCAGGTTTCCTAATCAGCTGATTATTTAATCTGTGCTCTAGTTCAGGTATCCTCAAAAACTGTCCTGTTAGGGAGGCCTGAGGACAGGTTTAAAAACCAGTGCTTTATATGCATCATTTGTCACAAAAAATGATTTAGCTTAGTCCTATATTATCAATGCCATGTCCAGATGTGAACCTGGGACTCCTAGTCCACAGACTGTTTCTCTGCCAGCAGAGGGCTTTGAATCCTGTAAAGGTTTTTGGAGATCTGTTGCCTGTAGTGTATAGCTCTCTGGCTCCACCTGCTTGCCAGCTGTAAGTAGTTCTGTAATTAGCTCTCCTATAAAAGGCTGCTTCACAGACCACTCCCTGCCCTGACGTGGTTCATCTTGTTCCTGTTGTTAGTGCCGCTGAACTTGCCTAAATGTCCTGTTTGGTTCTTGAATCCGGCTTGTTCTCTGACTACCCTTTTAGATAACCCTTGGATTTGATGTAAGATTTGACTGCTTCTCTGTTTTCTGAACTTGGCCTTGTACCCTGACTATTCTATTGGATTCTCACCTGATTTGGTGACTATTCTGACTGCTCTCAGGTATCTGACCCTCGGCTTGTCTCCTGGCTATTCGCTCAGTACCAGTCTGTTTCTGCTTCCAGTCTTTCCTGTGGCATCATACTGCTTCTCCTTTACCCTGCAGAGGGTGTCTATCAAGCACGGTATCCCGCTTCGGTACCCTAGCCCTCCAGAGGACGCCTGCAAAGTACCAGTGTCCTGCTCCAGTACCCTACCTCAGAGTGTGTCTACCACACACCAGTATCCTGCTCTACTACCCAAGCCCTGAAGTGGGCGTCTCTCAAGCACTGTTATCCTGCATTTGTACCCAAGCCATGCAGAAGACGTCTGTCAAAGATCTGTGTCCTGTTTTAGTATCAGCCTTACAGTAAGCACTCCTGTTTTCGGCCCTCAAGTGGACACTCCTGTCTTTGGCCCTCAAGTGGGGACTCTATTCTCGGTCTCCAGTGGGCAGTGCTGTCTCGGCCTCCAGTGGGTACTCCTGTCTTGGCCTCCAGTGGGCATTCCTGTCTTCGGCCTAAGTTGACATTTTGTTTCTGTCCTTACAGAGGGCACTCCTGTTCCTGGCCCTATTTAAACTCCTGTTCTGGTGTGGGCGCACCTGCTCGCCTATCCTGTTTCCATTCTCCAGTTACAGTACAATAAACGTGCTTAATTATCTGTTACTAAACCAGATCTAAAAGGTATAATTTCAAACGAAGCACAGTATTTATACAGTCCTAACCCTGCCACCACCTCGCATATGCACAGAGCATGACTTATATCCAGCCATGGGGTTGTTCAGAATTAATTTGTTATCGAATATCCATTCATCCACTAATTCCTATGGAGAGCAGCTAAAGATAAAAGATAATTTTTAAATGTATTTCCTTTTCTTTTAATGCGGTCAGGATTGTCAATAATAAATGTGACCGCAATGTAAAGGCTAATGGAAAGGCGCAATGTAAAGGCGCTTTTCAGTGCCGTTTTTTTTTCTTACATCCCACTCCCACTTTAACTCAAGAATACTGCCTAGTGCAGTAAGTTTATTAAAAAATAAATATGCTGCCATATTTATTTTTTAATAAACTACACTAGACAGTATTTTGGGGGCATTTGAGTCAGATTTTGAAAATTAACCAGAGATCCGATCTCTGGTTAATTTTATAAGCGCTAATTGCTACCACGAGCTCGCTATAGCAATAACCAGACACCTGTAATTGTTGGTTAATTATCTCGCTCCCAGTTTGATAATTTAGCGTTCTACTTGTAATCTAGACTAGTGAAAAAAGTACATCACAATTACAGATTTTTTTTTTCATTTCCAAATCCATTTGCACTTATTATAGGAGGATGAAACCCAATTCTTTTTGTGATTCAGATAGAGCATGCAACTTAGAAAGTTACCAATTTACTTCTATTATCAAATCATCTTTTTTCTTTTAGTTTTTTTAAGAATACTGAGGTAAGTAGCATACTCATGTGTGGAGCTCTGCATGGCAAGAAAAACACTGCTGCCATCTAGTGTCCTGGCCCATGTATAACATTGCTAAAAGTTGCTACTCTTTAGTACATGCAAAATTGCTGCTCTTTAATTGTCTGAGCTTAGCTACCTGCTTTTCAACAAAGAATAAAAAGAGAAGTCAATTTGATTATATTGTATGCTTTATCTGAATCATGTCCCTTTAATTACTTCTCTTTAAAATTAGTTTGAACACCGGAGATTGAGTAGACATAGTAAGAGCAAATATTAAATTGACAGAAGAGACTACACTGGCTAGTGGCTCCTGTATATGTTGTAGTAAAAATAGTCAATCGAGTCAGGAAAACATATTTGAAATAAAGTCTTTAGTCTGTATATGCACACATGCAACCTAAAAAGTAGGGCCCTCTACCCACTTGACCCCTACAAAAGCTATCCTGTACACCGACTATGTTTACAGCGCTGCGGAATCTGTTGGCGCTCTGCAAATACCTGATAATAATAATAATAAAAAAGAAATGTTTTCACTTGCGCTTTAAATCAGGTTTTTTTTCTCCAGAAATAAAGCACAGAAAAAACTGCTAAAGTGTTCAGAAACAACTGACCAGTTAGTATTACCATTCCTCTCCACCGTTTCTGAAAACTGCAGGCTTTGTGGGCGAGATTACATATGCGGCATCGCCAGCAAAAGCCGACGTCGGCTGTTTTTAGTCGGGTATTGCTATCACATATACGGCGCCGCATATAAATGAGATGTATATTTCACCCATCGCCCGCTATTTTTACTCCCATAACTAACATAGAACCTGCATCACAAGTTTGTATCACATATTCAGAGCAAAAGACTATCTCCCTAAAAAAAAAATATTATTAAAATAAAAATATCCTAACTTCCTATTAAAATAAAAAATCATTATAGTACTATTTTTACTCCCATAAACTAACAAAGAACCTGTATCACAAGTCAGTATCACGTATTCAGAGCAAGGAATTACGCTGCGAAAATGGAGACATTTTACTCCATATTCACCTCGCCACACATAGGCAGGCGCAGCAAGCCTTGCGCTGAATATATAAGTACCGTAACTCCCTGAAAGTCTTAACAAACACCTAACGCATGTGCAATATCTACCTGTCAACTGCCATCCCCCCACCACAATAACTAAATATATTAACCCTTAATCTGCCAACCCCTACATCGCAAAGTACATAAAAAAAGTTAATAACCCCTAATCCACCATTAACCCACATCACAATCTACCTAATACACACCTAGATTATGAGTTCTGCATTATGATTGAAAAAGCAGCGTTATGGCCCATAACGCTTCATTTTCCATAACGCTGCTATTACGAGTCTTGTCTTGTCACGCAATGTCAGTACCGCACTTTTAAAAAGTCCTTTTTCAATGGGACTCCCATAGTGCCGGTATTACGATTTTGCCTGGGAGGCCAAAAAATGAGCGGTACACTCTATACCACAAGATCCGTACCACCATCTAAAGTCAGCAGTTATGAGTTTTACGCTACAAAGCTGTAACATAAAACTCATAACTAAAGTGTTACAAAGTACACTAACACCCATAAACTACCTATTAACCCCTAAACCGAGCCCCCCCCCCCCTGCATAGAAAACACTATAATACATTTATTTACCCCTAATCTGCCGCTCCGGACATTACCACCACTATTAAAATGTATTAACCCCTATTCTGCCGCTCCCCGACATTGTCTCCACTATAATAAAGTTATTAACCCCTAAACCGCCACCCTCCCGCATCACAAACACTATTTAAATATTATTAACCCCTAATCTGCCGTCCGCCCACACTGCCGCTATAATAAACCTATTAATCCCTAAACCGCAAGCCCCCACAACAAGATATACTAAAATAAACTATTAACCACTAAACCAAAAGCCCCCCACAATAAAATATACTATAATAAACGTATTAACCCCTAAACCGCAAGCCCCCCACAACGAAATATACTAAAATAAACTATTAACCCATAAACCTAACGACCCCTAACTTTATATTAAAATTACAATTTCCCGGGGGGCGGAGCCAGCGCTCACAGGAGATGGCTGCACGTTTGTGAGCTCTAGTCTCCCTTAAGGGCTAAATCAACTTAAAAGTGAGTGTACCTAGCTCAATTGATCTGCTAAGAAGCCTCGACAAGCCCCACTTATCAACCCGGATTGACATCTGACCGGAGTTACAGGGTAACAGTAAAGGGACGACATTTCATGACACCGAGGCATGCGGCCTACATCGCAACCAAGCGCCATATGAAGGAGACGCTGCATGTCACTGATCGCGGTCAGAAGTGAAAGCTGCTATAAAGCCCGCAGGGGACGAGTGACCGCAGTGGTAAGCGGATATGTGCTGCCTGAAATGGGTGTCTTTTTGTGAACTTACTGTGCTTATATGAGGCTCCGGGAAGGGAAGTGCCAAATCTAGTGGAAGGCCGCAACTGACCATAATGAACCGGAATACATGGCCTTTTACAGTGACGACCGATAAACTTGCTATAAGGGGGCAGCAATAAAACATAACAACGGAGCAAGAGATATGTTTAATATTGATCAGTATGAACTGTGCCTATCATGTAAATAAAAATACACCCCACTGACGCATGCTGCGCACTCCTGGACATGTATGACCAGCTTAGGGTAAAAAAGGTAGTAAACAACACGTCTCAGCTACAGATTTATAACTGCTGATAAATACATGTGCTGCTGTGTTACTGAAACTAATTTACTTAATACACCTACAGTGGATTGATATTGCACTTTGCCCTTTCTATCAAGATACCAAGTACCGACCTCTTTATCATAGGAGTTAAAATGTCCCCCAAAAAGGGAAATAAGCCAGAAAAGGGCGCAAAAAAACGGACAGCAACAAACCCCTCTGTGAATAATTTTTTCAAACACATAGACACACCTGGGAAAGTGCTAACAGCTACAAGTGAGGCTAGGGGAGATGCTTCATCGGCCTCATCTGAATCGGAGGGAGAGAGTTCAGAACATGCTATCTCAGTTCCTAGAGCCCTGCTGAACTCTTTGCCCTCAAAAAAGGACTTTTCTAACCTAATTGGCCAAGTTAAGCAATGCATAAGGGAGGAAATCTCCGAGATTAAAAAGGAAATTTCAGATATGGGCCAGAGAGTAGAAAAATTAGAAGATACTACCGCCCTCGCTGATTCCAACATACTCTTTCTCAGGTCTAAGGTGGCCTTTCAAGATGAGCAACTGTTACAAATGGAGAACAAGCTAGATGACTTGGAAAACCGTAGTCGTCGTAGCAACATTCGAATCAGAGGTATCCCAGAGACCATCCTACCAGCAGATTTGGAAGACTACCTACAAGGAGTATTTACTCTTGTCTTAGGAGTGGACTCAGAAGCCACAATAGCACTGGATAGGTTTCACCGGGCCTTAAGAGCAAAACCTCTGGGCGACCAACCCCCAAGAGATGTAATTGTCAAGATTACTAGCTACCAAATCAAAGAGGAGATAATGAAAAAAGCACGACAGAAATACCCTCTTAAGTTTAGGGCTGATCCCATTCAGCTATTTGAAGATTTGACTCCAAGAACATTACAGAAGAGACGTGAATTTAGATTCTTCACCACCACACTGAGACAGCGTAACATCCCATACAGATGGGGCCACCCTTTCAATCTGCAAATCCCATGGAAAGGAAGAAGATTAATCTGCAATACAACAGAGGATATACAGAGGGTCTGCAAGGACCTGGAAATCACCAATATGCCTCAGCAAGATGAAATCAGTGAAAGAAGGGGGGAGAGACCCCATACAGCACCACCTCTACCATAGAGATCGGAATGGAAGAGAATTCCAGGAAAATTGGTCAATAAAGACATTCAAAAAGTGGACTCGGCAACAACTTCAGAAAAGTGAACTTTTCTTTTTTCCCTCTGTTGCGGGTCTGTATTTAATTGATTATAGGGGGTAAGGATTGCAGTAAACACAGCAGTATTTGTTATCTGGGGATGGCCTGCACTGGCCCGCTCTGTGATTTAAAAGTGGAGTGGGCCGGGGTGGGATGACCTGACGGATGGCAATCTGTTGGGGTATGGTCATACTGAATGACAGACGAGAGCTCTTGAGGATGAAGAGAGGTGAGACGTACCTTGTAAATAAGATATGAATATTGCCTTTGACCTAAATAGAAATCACATCGTAAAGTAAATATTTGAATGCTGTAATGGTAGGAATCACATATTTATTTGAATGTAATGTCTAGAGGCAAATACTGTTTAACTTGCAAAGCGAGATGTAGCATATCTTATGTCCAAATGTTTATAGGCGCACTCACTAAGCAATACCCAGGATGCACCACGGTGCAAGCCTGAGGTAATATTTATCTTATGCCCAAACAGGGGTTTTGTATTCTCCCCATAAAAGAATGCTAGTTATAGGTTTTTTCATTCACACCAGTTGTGCAATACTTATTTTGCTTGAATTTTGTTTTGCTTATTATTTTTTTAGTTGCTGCCGTGAGGGCCACCTTATTCTTCGAAATGTATTCTGGGTTAAATATCACTGTGAATTATATACAATACTGCCACTTACTCTGGGACTATCTACAAATAGCTCCAACTCTCTAGATGACAGAAACTAATACACCCAATATACATATAATTAGTCAAAACGTAAAAGGTTTCAATTGCCCTAGAAAGCGGAATATGGCTATTAGAGACTTGTATAGGAGAGGAGGGAAAATCCTTCTACTACAGGAAACACATTTTAAGGCGAATAAGATACCCAGGTTTTTTTCAACTCAATATCCGCAACATTTTCACAGCACAAACTCCAATAAAAAAATTAATGGGGTCAGCATTTTGGTACACAAATCAATCCCATTTAAACCCCAAAAAATAGATAAGGATAAGGAAGGGAGATTCTTGGGAATTATGGGTCTGATGTTTGGTAGGCCTGTGACTATTGTCAATTTATATGCTCCCAATGTGAGACAGGACCGTTTTGTTTCACAGATCTCAGATAGAATTACAGTTCTTGCCAAAGGCCCCCTAATAGCAGCTGGAGATCTTAACACTCCTCTCGACCCTGACCTAGACAGCTCTAACCCCCATGTTCGGCAGAACCAAAAAATGCTTCATTCTATTTGGAAAGATATTAGAGCCCTGCAACTACATGACACATGGCGTTACACTCACCCGCAAACTAGAGACTACACCTTTTTTTCGAACCCACAAAAAAGTTACTCAAGATTGGACCACATTCTAGTAGACCATCTTGCACTCTCATTAGTTAAACATGTAAATATCAAACATACAACATGGTCAGACCACTCTTTAGTGGAATGTGTGATGGCATGGCCTTCTGCCCCCATCAAACCCTTTACATGGCGTCTCGACAATACACTGCTGGCTGACTCAAAAGTGATAGAGTCATTCGCGGAGTTTCTAGATAACTATTTTCTTATTAATAACACACCAGATGTCAGCCCTGCGACAGTATGGGAAGCTCATAAAGCTTATATCAGAGGCGAATTTATCAAATTACAAGCATATAAACGCAAACAAACTCTTGCAGAATATGTTAAATTGGCACAAGAAGTATCTGAGGCTGATATGTCATTGAAATTACACCCTAGGGATCAGGAACTAGCTAAGATTCTACAACTTAAAAGGGAAAACCTAAATAAACACTTGCAACTCGAAACACAGAGAAGTCAATTGCACATACAACAAAAATATTATGGTGAGGGAAATAGATCGGGGAAGCTATTAGCTAGAACACTAAAGCAGCAACGCACAAACTCCTACATTCACTCGCTCAAATCACCACATAATACTGATATTGAGGACACAAAATCCATTGGGGAATCCTTCAGGAAGTTTTACCACAGACTTTATAATTTGTTCCCCAATAGGTCGCCAAATAACCATCAGTCAGAGTGTGAAAAATATTTAGAAGGTATAAATCTCCCTAAACTCACAGAAGATGAATGTAAGATAATGGAAGCACAGATCTCCAGTAAGGAGATAATAGAAGCTATTAAAGAATTAAAACCGGATAAAGCCCCAGGACCAGATGGTCTCAGTAATAGGTATTATAAGGTCTTCAGGACCCAGCTCATCCCACACTTACTTACCCTTTTCAACCAAATATCTGACACTGTAGTTTTCCCTGACACAATGCTACAGGCCCATATTTCAGTACTCCCTAAACCCGGCAAAAAAACAGAGACCCCAGCTAATTTCAGGCCAATCTCCTTGTTAAATGTAGATATCAAACTATACTCCAAAATAATAGCAAATAGGATAAATAAAGTTCTCCCGAATCTAATACACCACGATCAGGTAGGCTTTGTTCCAGAGAGGGAGGCTAAAGATAATATCGGGAAAGTAATAAACCTATTGGACTACATTAAAAAATTTAAAATTCCTGCAATTTATCTATCAACTGATGCTGAAAAAGCATTTGATAGATTAGATTGGACCTTTTTATTAACAACTCTTCAAAGATTCGGCTTCCCCAAAACATTTATCTCCAAAATTTTCGCCCTATATTCTACCCCATCGGCCCAGATACGAGTCAATGGGACTCTGTCTGAATACCTCGAAATCAGGAATGGGACGAGGCAGGGTTGCCCGCTCTCCCCCATCCTCTTTATACTATCATTAGAACCATTGGCCACAAAACTACGTGAACATTCGGGAATAAAAGGTATTACTATACAAGACCAATCTTATAAATTAGCAATGTTCGCTGATGATATTCTCCTGACCATAGCTGACCCACTACTCTCTCTCCCGCACATCCAAAGTGAACTGGAGACATTTGGGGCAGAATCAAATTTCTTGATAAATATTAACAAATCGGAATTATACCCGATAAATCTCGCAGAATCAGAAATATTAGAAATTAAACATATGTTCCCCTATAAAATTCAGAGTCAAGCATTAAAATATTTGGGGATATTCTTGACACAAGATCCTATCTCCCTAAGGAAACTAAATTATGGCCGATTGTTGGGGGAATTCAACCATTTGGTATCCTCTTGGTTACCGAAAAAACACATTTCTTGGCTGGGCAGAATTGCCGCTGCCAAGATGACATTATTACCCAAAGCATTATACGTCATGCAAGCACTGCCCATATCTGGAGTGTCAGCAGACATCAACAAGCTACAAGTGATTATAGATACTTATATTTGGGACAAGAAACCCCCACGCCTAGCTAAGACTACGCTTTATAGACACAGAGAGGAGGGGGGATTGGGGGTTCCTAATTTGCACTTTTATAAATTGGCAATTGCCGCAAATAAAGTAGTAGAATGGTGCAGACAGGGGGATAACTCTTATAAGAGAAATGTCCATCTAGAATCCCAACTGTTAGGAGTCCCACACATAGGTGGGATGTGCTGGGCCCCTCAAAAACCACCTATAGAAAAAATGGAAGCTTTCCCAATAATCAAGGAAACCTGGTCCGATTGGTTAAAATTACGCAACAAACACAAACACATAACAACCACCTACTCCCCTCTAACAATACTTGACCCAAATGAGGAATTCCTACATGGCTGGTCGGGAATGAAATTAAGGGTAGATCAAGCATCTAAACTACAGGATTATATCCCTATATATCTGTTATTAGAAAAAGGAAGATTAGCACAGAGAGAAACCCTATTAACACAAGGCTACTCTTTTTTTCAGTCCTGGTTGAGATACCATCAGATACGCCATTATCTAGCTATGCACAAAAGCAAGCAAGACATGATCAGGCCGCTCACGGTATTTGAAAACCTTTGCATCTCACACCATCGCCCTAAGGGGGTGATCTCCACAATGTATAGAATGGTCCTTAGG
This sequence comes from Bombina bombina, assembly GCF_027579735.1. Classification (NCBI taxonomy): domain Eukaryota; kingdom Metazoa; phylum Chordata; class Amphibia; order Anura; family Bombinatoridae; genus Bombina; species Bombina bombina. The sequence continues at coordinate 50,768,296 of NC_069504.1, read as the reverse complement.
TCAAGCCTTCCGACCAAACCGAATTACATATCTAAATGGGAGGCTGAGATGGGCAGAACTTTTTCTTGTAAACAGTGGGATACATGGTTTCAGACAACAGCCAAATCAGCACACTCATCATCAGCACTTGAAACCAATATCAAAACCCTCACTAGGTGGTACTTAACACCGGGCAAGTTAAAACACATGTTTAAGAATGCTAGTGGCAAATGTTGGAGGGGTTGCGGGCAGGAAGGTACTATGTATCACATATGGTGGGAATGCAGAACAATACACGCATTTTGGATACAAATACATAATCAGATTAGTAAAACGATTGGTATTGATCGGACCTTGTCACCAGAAGGTGTTTTGTTTAATGCTAGTATAGAGATCTCTTGTAAGATTAGGAGAAACCTTTATCAAATACAAATTAATGCAGCAAAAAGGCTCATAGCCAGAGCCTGGAAGAAAATAAACGCACCTACACTTAGTGATTGGCGTGACTTGGTGAAGCACACCTTAATATTAGAAAGGTTACATTATCTTAAAATAGGAAATTTAACTTTGTATCATGATATGTTATTTCTATGGGAGCAGTATATGTATGGTTTAGAGGTGGCAGGCAATTGATATCTATTGAAAGCATGTAAGATAGTGCATAATATGTAATATGTATGTATTAGAAGATGTGTCGATAGTACCCAGAACAGTAATGTAGAGTGGCCCTCACGGTGGAAAACTTGTTACGATCTGTAAATTCTTTAGCAGTTACGCAGTTTTTCTAGACTTTTTAAGGTTTAATGCAATAGAAATCTAAGTTCACTGAACCTGGACTGGATTAAAATCTCATGGACTTATACCCTACACCATTCTTAGGAGTGATACTATGTGCAACCCGATGGGGTATACAATGAAAAATGAATATAAAATTATGGTAGTAGACTGGCTATCACAGTTAGGGATTCAGTGAGACATCATTGGCTATATGTAAACTTACCTTTAATGCACTGATTTAAGTTGTAATTTAATAGACTGCGACAAGCTGTTCAAGTTGTTTTGTTCATTAACAATCCTTTGGTTGTAAGATCGCTTTTTATTTTTTGTATGTTTATTATACTTGAATAAAGCTCTTTTGAAAACAAAAAAAAAAATAAAAAAAAAATAAAAAAAAAAAATTACAATTTCCCTATCTTAAATCAAATTAAAACTTACCTGTCAAATTAAATTAATTAATTTTAAGCTAAGAATTAAACTATTATAATTATTAAACTAAAATTAAACTAACTACCAATTAAATTAAACTAAACTACACATTAAAACAATCCTAACACTACTCTAAAAATTACAAAAAGTATCTAATTACAAAAAAAACTAAATTAAAAAAACAAACAAACACTAAATTGCCATAAATAAAAAACAAATTATCAAAAATAAAAAAGGATTACACCTAATCTAATAGCCCTATAAAAATAAAAAAGCCCCCCCAAAATAAAAAACCCTAGCCTACAATAAACTACCATTGTCCCTTAAAAGGCCTTTTGTGGAGCATTGCCCAAAAGATATCAGCTCTTTTACCTGTAAAAAAAAATACAAACACCCTCCCAACAGTAAAACCCACCACCCCCACAACCAACCCCCCAAATAAAATAACTATCTAAAAAAAACCTAAGCTAACCATTGGCCTGAAAAGGGCATTTGTATGGGCATTAACCTTAAAAGGGCATTTAGCTCTTTTATATGCCCAGACCCTAAACTAAAAATAAAACCCACCCAAAAAACCCTTAAAAAAACCTAACACTAAGCCCCGACGATCCATTTACAGTTCTTGAAGTCCAGCTTGAAGGATCCATCCAGCCATCATCATCCATGCGGCAAGAAGTCTTCATCCAGACGGCATCTTCTATCTTCATCCATCCAATCCAATCAGCCAATAGGATTGAGCTCTCATCCTATTGGCTGTTCCAATCAACCAATAGTATTGAGCTCTCATTCTATTGGCTGATTGGAACAGCCAATAGGATGAGAGCTCAATCCTATTGGCTGATTGGATCAGCCAATAGGATTTTAGCAGCTCTAATTCTTATTGGCTGATTGAAATCTTTCAGCCAATCGGAATGCAAGGGACGTCATCTTGGATTGCATCACTTGCATTGAAGTTCCAGTTTACGGCGGTGACTGTATGAAGAGGATGCTTCGCGCCGGATGTCTTCAGGATGGACCCGCTCCGTGCCGGGTGGATGAAGATAGAAGATGCCGTCTGGATGAAGACTTCTTACCGCCTGGATGAGGACTTTGCTGGCTGAATGAAGATCGAAGAGGCCGCCCAGATGAAGACTTCTTGCTGCATGGATGATGACTTCGCTGGCTGGATGGATCCTTCAAGTGGGACTTCAGAAAATGTAAGTGGATCGTCAGGGGTTAGTGTTAGGTTTTTTTAAGGGCTTTTTTTGGGTGGGTTTTATTTTTAGTTTAGGGTTTAGGCATGTAAAAGAGCTAAATGACCTTTTAAGGGCAATGTCCATACCAATGCCCTTTTAGGGCAATGGTTAGCTTAGTTTTTTTTAGATATTTATTTATTTGGGGGGGTTGGTTGTGGGGGTGGTTGGTCCTACTGTTGGGGGGGTGTTTGTATTTTATTTACAGGTAAAAGAGCTGATATCTTTGGGGCAATGCCCCACAAAAGGCCCTTTTAAGGGCCATTGGTAGTTTATTGTAGGCTAGGGTTTTTTTTATTTTGGAGGGGCTTTTTTATTTTGATAGGGCTATTAGATTAGGTGTAATTATTTTTTATTTTTGATCATTTGTTTCTTATTTTTTGTAATTTAGTGTTTGTTTTTTTATGTAATTGAGTTATTTTTATTTTTAGCAATTTTAGTGTTTATTTTTTTTTTTAATAATAGGTTTTAGTGTAAGGCAGGTTAGGTTTTATTTCACAGGTAAGTTTGTATTTATTTTAACTAGGTAGTTAGTAAATAGTTAATCACTATTTACTTACTAGTCTACCTAGTTAAAATAAATACAAACTTACCCGTGAAATAAAAATAAAACCTAAGCTAGCTACAATATAACTATTAGATGTATTGTAGCTATTTTAGGTTTTATTCCACAGGTAAGTTTGTATTTAGTTTAAAATAGTTATTATTTAGTTAATAATTGTAACTTTACTTTAGCTGTATTTTAATTATGTTTAAGTTAGGGGGTGTTAGGCTTAGGGTTACGTTAGGGTTAGGGTTACGTTAGGGTTAGTGTTAGGTTTAGGGGTTAATGGATTTATTTAGTGGAAGTGATGTGGGAGGCCAGAGGTTTAAGGATTAATAACTTTAGTATAGTGGCGGCGACATCGGGAGCGGCAGATTAGGGGTTAATCGTTTTATGTAGGTGGCAGCGATGTTGGGGGTGGAAGATTAGGGGTTAATAACATTATGTAGGGGGTGGCAATGTTGGGGGCAGCAGATTAGGGGTTAATAACTGTATGTAGGTGGCAGCGATGTTGGGGGTGGCAGATTAGGGGTGTTTAGGCTCGGGGTTCATGTTAGGGTGTTAGGTTTAAACATTAGTTTTATTTTCCCCATAGACATCAATGGGGCTGCATTACGGAGCTTTTCATTCTGTGACCGCAGGTTTTGGACATTTTTTTGCCGGCCCTCCCCATTGATGTTTATAGGGAAATCATGCACAAGCGTGTAACAGCGGCGCTTGATTTTGGTGCGGTATGGAGCTCAACACAACCATATCTCCCGCACAAGTCTGCTTTTTTAAAACTAGTAATACTAGTGCTATAGGGAGGTTAAATAATGCCGCTTTTGTGGCAGTCGTTAAAATCCCTATAGCGCTCAAAACTCGTAATCTAGCTGAAAGTGATTAACCCCTAATCCACCATTCACCCACAACGCAAGTGTTTACAACAAAGGGTAAACACTAAAATTACTAAAAATAAGCATGCCTTTAGAGAAGTAGGCTTCTGGTCAGTTTGCCAGGTGTTAAGCCATTACTTTAGACTGTATGGTGATTTAGCACATGGAATTTGTTAAAGCTTGTCTTACACAATGTAATACTTTGATGTGAGTAGTATAAGCCAACACTATCATATAAATTACCATTCCAGAAACTGTTAGAAAGATTGTGGCCATTGCAGGGAAAACTAGAATACACTTGACACAACATCTATACTTCCACATAACAAACACAATCTAAATACAGCCAAACTTCACAGATAACTACTTCATGGCTTGACAAATACATGGTGCCATAGATAGGCCTTGGCAACCGTTAAACTGCACAGATAACTACTTCATGGCTTGACAAATACATGGTGCCATAGATAGGCCTTGGCAACCGTTAAACTGCACAGATAACTACTTCATGGCTTGACAAATACATGGTGCCATAGATAGGCCTTGGCAACCGTTAAACTGCACAGATAACTACTTCATGGCTTGACAAATACATGGTGCCATAGATAGGCCTTGGCAACCGTTAAACTGCACAGATAACTACTTCATGGCTTGACAAATACATGGTGCCATAGATAGGCCTTGGCAACCGTTAAACTGCACAGCTGCACTTAAGCCCATTGAATCATGATCACAGTGAGATCTTGGCCTCAGAAGCTGCTTCCCTTGTTTTTATTGACTGCAAAGACACAAATGCAGTGTTCCATTCCTTCCACCCCACCATCCATTCAGTAGTTTTCAAGACTAAACAATAGTAGTTATTTGGTCACACCCTAAATAAATCCATGCTAAGCCTTACTCTGCTTCTCTATAACTCTTTACATGTATGCATTTAGCTAAAGTCTAATCTGAAATGATAATACGCTTCTTTTTCAGAGCTGGATTTACAGTGACTGTCATATGCTGCAGGGGTTGAAATAAGTGTGCATATGCGTGCGTGTATATGTGTGTGTGTATCTGCATATGTGTGTGTGAATATGTGGGTGTGAGTGTGTGCATATGTGAATGTGCATATACATGTGTGAGTGTGTGCATATGTGTGTGTGTGAGTGTGTGCATATGTGAATGTGCATATACATGTGTGAGTGTGTGCATGTGAGTGTGTGCATATGTGTGCGTGCATATATGTGTGTGAGTGTGTGCATAAGTGAATGTGCATATGCATGTGTGAGTGTGCATATGTTTGAGTGTGTGCATATGCATTTGTGTATGTATGTGTGTGTATGTGCATATGTGTGTGTGAGTGTGAGTGTGTGCATATGTGAGTATGCATATACATGTGTGTGTGTACATATGTAAGTGTGTATTTGTGTGTGCATATACATGTGAGTGTGTGCATATGTATGTATGTGTGCATATGTATGTGTGCATATATATGTGTGTGTGTGTATATTTGTGTGTGTGTGCATATGTATGTGTGCATATGTATGTGTGAGTGTGTGCATATGTATGTGTGTGTGTGCATGTGTGTTTGCATATATGTGTGTGGTGCATATATGTTTGTGTGACTATGTAGAGACCTATGACAGCTTTTACCCTTCATTTTGAATAATTTCTGTAAATTCTGTACAGGTCACTTAGTACTCATACTTTTTTAATATTGTAAAGGGACATTGATATTTATTGGTTTACATGTGAATTATAATTTTTTCAATCTATTGAAGCTTGTCAGATGTCTCCAAAAGATCTGTGGATGTAGTGGGGTATAGACCATACAATTTGGAGGTGCACCATAAGGTTTCCACATTTTCTGACTTAGTTACCTCTTTCCTAGCTAGGAGATAAAAACATAGTACTTTAGAAGTTTGGGGTGTTACGTTAAGTAATTGGGCCCCTTAGTAACACCCCCTTAAAACACTCACTGTGTCTTAGTTGTCAGTATCAGCAAATTGAATTTTGTGATTTATGGATGTATTCTATGATTAGCTTTTGGATTTTGGGGAGTAGTTCAGTAGGCATTATATTATCTTGTGGCTAAAATCACCACATACTTTCATTTTCAAACATCTGAAGTTTGTTTAACTTTTGCTTTATCATGTGATGTGTGTGTATGTGTGTATATATACTGTGTATATATATATATATATATATATATATTATGTGTGTGTATACAGCACATTCAGCTATATATGTGCGTGTATACAGCAAACACAAAAATGTTTTTTTTTTCTGTGTTAAATGTTGAAAAAATATATATGTTAAAATCACTTTTTTTTGGTGTGGGGAGGGGGCGGGGGACCATGCTTGGATTCTTGCACCTGGGCCCTGTGGTTTCTAGTTACGCCTCTGCTTAGCTATGTTTGGCACTTTCTGTTTTAATATAAAGTTTTAAATATATGTATTTAATTATGTTTACGCCATGAGTCAGGTCCATTTGCAGTCTAACAGTTTCAGTATGGGAATCATGTTTTAGGAAGTTATTTCTTTACCTGGGGTTTAGTCTTTTTTTTCTAATTTGACTTGCTATTATTTATTGCGTAATTTTTGGCGCAAATTTTTTTTTGCCGCGAATTTTCGTCTACAGTGGCGCAAGTTTTCTTGTGTCTTTGTTGACATTAGGTTGTTTGGTGCGTAGTCGCACTTGTTATGACGTGAGCTAAGTCATTTCCGGATGTTGGTTGGCGCCAAAACATTTTCATTACTATTTGCGTTGTGCATCATAATTGGCGCCAAATATTTTAGTTATTTTACCCCACTTCCTTTATGCTTTTGCTCTTTATATTCTATTTAGCATATGCATTTTTTTCTTGGGTGGAATCCAATTCCTGTCTAATTTCTGCGATTCATATCCCAGGTGTAAACAATTGGGAAGCAGATTATCTCTGCCGTCATACTTTACATCCGGGGGAGTGGTCTGTCCATCCATATGTGTTTTTTCAGATTGTACAGATGTGGGGTCTTCCAGAAATAGATCTGGTGGCTTCCCATCTAAACAGGAAACTTCCCAGATACCTTTCCAGGTCCAGGGATCCTCAGTCAGAGATGGTGGATGCATTAGCAGTTCTTTGGTCTTACCAACTTGCTTATATTTTTCCACCTCTAGTTCTTCTTCCAAGGGTGATCTCCAAGATCATAATGGAACAATCGCATTTGTTTCTGATAGCACCAGCATGGCCTCAAAGGTTTTGGTATGCAGATCTTGTCTGGATGTCCAGTTGCAAACCTTGGTCACTTCCTTTAAGGCATACCTTCTGTCTCAAGGGCCGTTTTTCCATCAGGATCTCAAATCACTAAATTTGAAGGTATAGAAATTGAACGTTTAATGCTTAGTCATAGATGTTTTAAAGACTCAGTGATTAATATTATGTTGCAGGCTCGTAAGTCTGTTTCAAGGAAGATTTATTTCGGGTTTGGAAATCCGATATTTTATTGTGTTCTTCTCATAAATTCTCTTGGCATTCTTTTAGAATTCCTATAATTTTACAGTTTGTTCAGGATGGTTTGGATTAAGGTTTGTCTGCAAGTACTTTGAAGGGACAAATCTCTGCTCTTTCTGTTTTATGTCATAGAAAGGTTGCTAAACTTCCTGATATTCACTGTTTTGCTCAGGCTTTGGTCCATATCAAGCCTGTTATTAAGTCTATTTCTCCTCCATGGAGTCTTAATTTGGTTTTGAAGGTTTTGCAGGCTCCTCCTTTTGAGCCTATGTGTTCTTTGGATATTAAACTACTTTCTTGGAATTGTCTGCTCTCTCTTGTGAGTCTCCTTTTCTGATTTTCCATCAGGATAAAACTGTCTTGCGGACTTTGTTTAACTTTCTTCCTAAGGTTGTGAATTCTAACAACATTAGTAGGGAAATTATTGTTCCTTCCTTGTGTCCGAATCCTAAGAATTCTCTTGAAAAACCGTTACACTCTTTAGCTGTGGTAAGGGCTTTGAAATACTATGTTGAGGCTACAAAGGATTTCAGGAAGACTTCTAGTCTTTTTGTTGTCTTTTCTGGTTCTAGGAAAGGTCAGAAAGTCTCTGCCATTTCTTTGGTATCTGGGTTAAAGCTTTTGATTTACAAGGCTTATTTGGAGGCGGGACAGTCTCCGCCTGAGAGAATTACAGCTCATTCTACTAGATCGGTTGCCACTTCTTGTTCTTTTAAGAATGAAACTTCAGTTGATCAGATTTGCAAAGCAGCACCTTGGTCTTCTTTGCATACATTTACTAAATTTTACCATTTCAATGTATTTGCTTCTTCTGAAGCAGTCTTTGGTAGAAAAGTTCTTCAGGCAGCTGTCTCAGTTTGATTCTTCTGTTTATAAGAAGAACTTATTTTTTGGATTTTATTTCTCAGCGGAAATAGCTGTTTTTATTTTATCCCTCCCTCTCTAGTGACTCTTCTGTGGACTTCCACATCTTGGGTATTTTATCCCATACATCACTAGCTCATGGACTCTTGTCATTTACATGAAAGAAAACATAATTTATGTAAGAACTTACCTGATAAATTAATTTCTTTCATAATGAGTCATGGACTCATAAGAGTCCATGAGGCCCACCCTGTTTTTGGTGGTATATATTTTCCATAATTTATCTAGAACTCTATACATTGCTTGGGAGCAACTCAAAAGTGATACCCAAACCCTAACACTAAATTCAAGACAATACTTTCTCAACAGTTTCTCAGTTGACATTTGGCTATTTAAATGCTACACTTCAGACCTGTTAAAAATACATTATTGCCTCTAATATCGCTCAAGTTAAACCAATAGCTCTTATTTTTGCTTTTAAGTTGAAAATATTTTTTATCACTCTAGTGAAAGTCTAGGGCATTCTAACATCTGGATTTTGAATAGCATGAGTACACTAAATTGCTAAAATATTAGATCTCTATGTGGGCTTGATGAAAACCGCATGATGGCTATCAGTCAAGCTCTAAGCCAAAAGTGCAGTAAACCTCAGCTTAACTAGTGGAGTTCTTCACTTAGTTAAATACCATGGGGCTGATTTACTAAGCAGCAAGTGCTTCTCATTCCGTGCGAGCCTTCCGGCTTGCCGGAATCAGGAGTTAAGAAGCAGCTCCTCATCCCATCCGCCAGCTCTGAGGTGGCAGACTGCAATTATCCTGATCAGATACGATCGTAATGATTGACACCCCCTGCTAGCGGCCGATTTGTCCGCGAATGTACAGGGGCCGCATTGCACAAGCATTTCACATGCGCTGTCGGCTACAGCGAATAAATCTTTGCCTATGTGTTGAATTGAAATATAAGTTAAAAAACACTGTTCACACATGAATACACAGATACACACACACACACACATACATATATATATATAATGTTTATATATATATATATATATATATATATGTATATATATATATGTATATATATATATACACAACACACACACAAGCACACACACACACATATATATATATATATATATATATATATATGCATACACAATATATATATATACATATATAAATATATATATATATATATATATATATACTATCTAAGAAGAGAGAGAAAAAATGGCACATAGTAGTGTATAATATTATAAGGGTCTGCACCAGGACTTTAATAGTCCTTA